>NC_139716.1:14357389-14559889 GCF_964188405.1 Protomyctophum parallelum | reverse complement strand
GATTGCATATATTTGAATATTTGTATATGTTACATTGTGTCTTTGTGTGTATGCTTGCAGGATTGTGTGTTTCATAGAATTGATTTGTTTTTTTACCATAGTGCCATGAAAAATGACAGTCTGTCTGTCTGTCTGTCTGTCTGTCTGTCTGTCTGTCTACTAGTGATGTCATTATTAATTTCACCAAATGACTTCATATCCATGTAGACACATTATTATATTAAATAATAAAGTATGTAAAAAATTTATATTTTCAAAATATTTTTATACATCTGAAAACTTGAAACGAGACATTCTACACAATGAGTACTTTCTACTTTAAGTACATTTTGAAGCTAGTACTTTTGTATAGTTTTAATCAAGTAAATATTACAGTACCAAATGGTTTTTTGAAAGTGAAATATCCCTTTAAGTAAAACATGTGAGTACCTTTTCCACCATAGCTAGGGTAAAGGGCAAAGGGTAAAGGCAAAAGGGCAAAGGGTAAAGGTTAAAGGGCTTAGCCTTAGAGTATATACATATATGAACAGAGACGGCACCAGATATCTCCTCCCATCCACTTGCATTAAGTTGCTCAAAAGCGCATGAGGTGATTTCACTCAGGAACAGAGTGAATTCTGGGATGGATTTGCCCCAAACTCATGAACGCGCTGGTCGTTGACTATCATTGCACACGTTCACGTGTGAAACAGCGGCAGTCACGTATGAAACAGCGTTCATGTGTCATCATGAACGTGCACAATGATAGTCAACGGACCAGCGTGTTCATGAGTTTGGTCCAGCGCTGCAATGGCAAATTCGGCCACTATGTCCGTCTCTATTCATATATACTCTAAGGTAAAGGGCCATTCACACCAAGCACGATAATGTCTATAATGATATATTCCACCAATCACAGAGCGACAGGACATGACCTGCCAGGGGGTAAAGGTCAAGGTGGAGGAGGAAGAGGAACCGATGGAGGTCACTGTGAACTCTGACCTCGTCGTCCCTAACGGAAGCGTCGCAGAAGAGGCAACACTTTCCGCCTCAAACTGTGGCCTCCACAGACTTCAAATAAAGGAGCAGAACTCTGGAGCCAGCCTGGAAGATACTCTACACTCTGAGGCAAAAATGGAGGAACAGGGACTTCTAAGCATGGACACAGGAAAGCGGTGTTCTTTGGGTGAGACGGAGGGTCAGTTCTCCAATGTGAAGTCCACTAACACTGTCCCTGGAATCAACATGGCTGACAATAGGCCTCCAGTTAGAGTCAAAAGGGAGAATTACTCTGCCTCTGGAGCCAAGATGGAGGGCCAGGGTCTCTCTGGAGCCAAGATGGAGTACCATAATCTGTCTGGAGCCAAGATGGAGTACCATAATCTGTTTGGCGCCAAGATGGAGTACCATAATCTGTCTGGAGCCAAGATGGAGTACTATAATCTGTCTGGAGCCAAGATGGAGTACCATAATCTGTCTGGAGCCAAGATGGACTACCAGGGTCTCTCGGGCGCCAGGATTGTGTCAAATAACCTCCAGTTCAGAGTCAAAACGGAAAACGACTGTTTCCCTGGAGCCAAAATGGAGGACCTGTGTCTCTCCGGTGTCAAAATGGAGGACCAGCCTTTCGTTGGGTCAGAGTTGGAGGACCATCTCCTCTCTGGGGCCAAGCTGCCAGACCAGTGCCTGAGAGCAGTACTGTGGCAGGACATGTCAGTCAATCTGGCCTCCACCCTTCTGCATCAGCTTTCTGGTAACAACAACTACACTACATGAATACATATACACAGACTATACTCGGTCTGATTTGACTTTTCCTCAGAAACTAGTATAACCTGTCTGTCTGTGTGTCTGACTGTGTGTGTGTGTGTGTGTGTGTGTGTGTGTGTCTGTCTCTCTACAGAGAAAGTCAGTAAGGCCAACAACCATTTGATTGAGAGAACATCTCCCAAAACAAACAGGTATGATGGTTATGATTTTGTTGTTGTTGATGTTGAAGATGATGATATTACATTTTCTATTAAATTTTTATTGAAGTGATTAATTAATTGATAGGCCTACACCTGATGATGGTCGTTGTGACCGAAATGTTGTAGACTAATAAATAAACTATAGCTGATGTAAGTGAAGACAGTGTGCACTCTGTTCATGTTGCGTTCCTTTCATTTGAAACGTGTGTGTGTGTGTGTGTGTGTGTGTGTGTGTGTGTGTGTGTGTGTGTGTGTGTGTGTGTGTGTGTGTGTGTGTGTGTGTGTGTGTGTGTGTGTGTGTGTGTGTGTGTGTGTGTGTGTGTGCGTGCGTGCGTGCGTGCGTGCGTGCGTGTGTGTGCGTGTGCGTGTGCCCACGCACTAGTCCTTTGTTTAAAGTGACAGCCACTCCTGCCTCTGAGAACAGTCTGCCTGACACTGCCAGATCACCACATGGTAAAACGCACGCACGCACGCGCACACACACACAACGACACATACACACACACACACACACACAACGACACATAGTTCACCAGGTCATTCAGTTCAGTTTCTCAACTATAGTGGAAAGATATTTCTAATAATCAACAAATCCTACATTACTAAATGGATGGTCAGGGAACACACACAATACTGAAAACCCCTGTATAGTATATAGACCAGGGTTCCCCAATATTTTGACTAGCGTACCAGGCTGGGGGGCAGAGTCTGCACGCGCGAGGTCGAGGTTTTGCCATGAAATTTCATTTTCAGGGTGCCCAGTTTGACATGCATATAGGCTACTGACCCCCATGTAATGCCATTTATATCTGGGACCCCTCCAAAACAAAAACTCTTCCAGGGGCCACAAGGAGGCGCTCCTCGGGCCGCAAATGGCCCCCGGGCCGCCTATTGGGGAACCCTGGTATAGACTATAGTCCACTGGTTCCCAAACAGTGGGTCGGGACCCATTTGTGGGTCGCGGACACATTGTTATGGGTCCCCTTAGTTTTTATTTCCTAAATGTGTTATTTCAAAACATTTTCAAAAGACATTCCCCAAGGAACTGGTTGGAATAACGTGTTCCTTCCACGCGCTACGTCCAACCAGGGGAACTCCCCCTGTCAGGTGTAAAGGTATGCCAGGAAGGAATGGAGGGGGTGTGTAGTCAAGTTCTCTGACGACACTGGCTACGTTTACATGAAGGGTGATCATTCCGAATAAATACTTCAGAATAAAATACATCCGATGTAATGTTTTTTGCAGCGAGTTTACATGGGAAATGGTCATTCCGAATGAGTGTTTATATGGAGAAGTGATAGAAGACATGATACATGTTAATTCACGTGAAACTACGCCATCTGTTGGACACATAAAATATAGGCAGTTCATTCATTGTGACTTTCAGACGAAAGACGACACTTTGAAATCCCATAATTTCATTCCGCAGTAGTTTTGAGGCTGCTGCTTGGATAGGGACGGACATATTATGTTTACCGTCTTTTTTTCCCCACCTGCTGCGGCTCCCCTTCTCCGCTGGGAAGGTGATCGTCTCGTTTTTATGTGTAGCCTACTTTATTATCTAAAGCACGGCCAGGGCACGCAACACACTGATTATTATTGTATCGGGTCGCTCGTTATTTTTGAGAGAGAGAGAGAGAGAGAGACCGTTGAACACACACACACACACACACACACACACAAAATGCACGAAATAACGCGCTCTATGTGCAAACTCCTCGGCGCGCCTTGGATATGAGGCTTATGAGCGCCTTGGAGTTGGAGCGCAATGGAAATGAGCATGCTCAGAAAGACCAGAATTAATTTACATCCGAAGCAGTGTATACATGAGTCCAATTTTCTTTCAATCACATTGAACATCGGAGTAATCCGGCCAGTGACATCGGAATGGTTTTTAGATCGCATCGAGCGTTTTCATTCGGATGTAAGTTTTTGTAGGTGTTTACATAACAACGTTTAATAGGATTGAACTTCTATTCGGAATGAAAAGGGGATTTAACTGCTCATGTAAACGTAGCCATTGTCATCCTATGTGTTTATCCTACCTGGGGTCTCTTGATCCGCTAGATCTGCTATATTCACTAGTTTGGGTCCCGGGAGAATGTCTGATTTCTGTTTCGGGTCACGGGCTCAAACTGAGTGATCTTAACTAGAAGAGAGATGACTTCACGTCTTGCATGCACTCACAATATCTCCCTCTCTTTCACTGTGTCCTTCTCTCTCCATTACTCTCTCTGTCTCTCTCTCTCAGACGGTCAGACAACATTCAGTTCTAATCGAACCATCAGTTCATACTTCTACAGGTAACACACGCACGCACACACACACACACACACACACACACACACACACACGCACACACACACACACACACACACACACACACACACACACACACACATTCCCAAATGGCTGCTGTACATCTTGAGTAGAGTTCTCAGTGTCAGCCCGAAATAGTCAGTTCCGCATCAGAAAAAGTGTTTTTTTTTCCTTTTCCGTGACCTTTGACCTCCTTGACCCAGTTACCCCAAAAATGTAATCTCTCTCTTCAGATGTCATGTGTGTGGTTTTGAAACGGAGGGGCGTGGCATGTTCCTGGATCACATGACCGTGCACCGCCAATGGGAGCTCAGCTCCTACTCCCTGCACTGCTGCGCGTGTGGCCACTCCACCAATCAGGAGCCAGAGATGAGAGTGCACATTGACACACACTCTACCGGGGGCGGAGCCATCACTGGGGAGACTGGGTTAGCACACACAAGCAAGCACGCACACACACACGCACGCACGCACACACACGCACGCACAAACTTGACATAACATTTGACATGAATCCTCTCCTCCTCTCTCCCTCAGATGCTCCTCCCCTTCTATTGCCACCACCATCCCAGTAACGACGGTAAGCTCCGCCCCTGGCGCTGCCTCCTCCTCCTCCAATGAGCATCGCTGTCGCATCTGCCAGAGGCTGTTCCCCGGGCAACAGGACCTCCTGGCGCACTTCCAGGGCCATCGCCAGGGCAACCAGTACCGCTGCGACCTGTGCGGTCACCTGACCCGGACGGCCAACAAGCTGGTGGAGCACGTGCGCGTGCACACGGGCGAGAGACCCTTCACCTGCGACCTTTGCCCCTACAGCGCCAAGCGCCGCGACAGCCTGCGGCTGCACTGCAAGGTCAAGCACCCCGCGCACGCCGGCGCCTCTGGCGTGGTGCCGCGCGACGCCGTGCACACGCACCGCTCGTACGCGCCCGGCGAGGCTCAACAGCAGCAGCAGCGCTGTGGCAGGAACGGACAACTGGCCCACCGGGCGCTCGGCCACGCCCCCTCCAGCGTTCCCTTCGCCCTCGCTCTGCGTCCCTCACTGTCGGAGAGGCCGGGGTGGAGGGATCTGTCTCCTCTCCTCCCCATCACCACGCTGCTGTCTCTCAAACACCCCGTCTCCCCGCCTCCCTCCTCTGGTGGGGTGCCTCCTGCCCCCGTCTCCCCTCCCTCCTCTGGGTCACCCCCTGCCCCAGTCTCTCCTCCCTCCTCTGGGTCACCCGCTCCCCCCGTCTCCCCTCCCTCCTCTGGGTCACCCCCTGCCCCAGTCTGTCCTCCCTCCTCTGGGTCTATGTCTGTCAAACATTCCTTCCTGGCATACCTTGGTTTGATGGGGTCATCCTGAAAGCCTGTCTCACTCCCCTGCCAGTCCATTATCACTCCTCTCTCTCTGACGCACTCTTCTATTACTATTGTCTCACTCTTATCATTCCTCTCTCTGACACACTATTATATCACTTCTCTCTCTTTCTGACTCACTCTTCTTTTTTTTCCCCCATGATTTTTCACCCAGTGTCAATTACCTAATTCTGGATCAATCAAACCGGCATTTGATAGGAACTTCTCATCACTCTGGCATGCCAGTCAGGAGAAGATCCCCCTACACACAATTTCACAAGGTACTCCCTCTGGGAGTCAAACGAGCGCAGCTATAGGCAAGTCCTTGTACGGTTATTTCATGGTGACCTGGAGTCCAAATGGGAAGCACGCACATCTCCAAAACATTCTGCAGGTGTCGAACAAATATACGTACAGTGAAGAAGGAAGGCAGTTTGCACACTCTGTTGAAGCTCCAGGAACCACATTATTAAGAGGTCTCCTATGTCCAGCTTTGAGGGTTTGTGTAAACACAAACGTTGAATGCCATTGACATTACCTTGACATTAAAATAAAGTGCTTGTGGGAGCTACAAGATCAGTGTGCGAACTGTCTTCCTTATTTCATGGCTACTTCATGGTTATTTTTTACACTCTCGGTGGCGCACTATGAGCTTGTAGATCTGCTATTTTTCAATAGCTAAAATATAACATAATGCTTAAAACACCAACAGGGGTTCCCGCCCAAAATGGATTAATCCAGGCCTGGTAGGAAGAAAGGTGAGAAATGTCTCGATACAGGGGAACAGTATCAGAATCAGCTGTATTGTCACATCACAGTTTTACAAGTACAAAAGTGTGTGGAATAATTTCTTGTGCATACAGTAGCTCAGAATACACAGAATACGCTCCCTTCACCCAACCCTTTTATCTCTCCCTCTTTCATCTCCTTCTCATCCATCCATCTCTTCTCTTTCCCTCTCTAACTCTTTGTCTCTTCTCTCATTCTCTCACTCCTATAGAGCACCGAAGTCTGACGTCACTTTCAGTAGAGGGCGTCAGTCCCCAGGTTCATGTATTTGTTTAGTTGCATTGAAATCCCCATTGAGGCGATTTGAGATCGCCTCATATAACAACTGTGTTTGAAAAATAAACATGTCACCCCGGCCGCTTCACTCATATGGATATGAAGAATCAACTGACTGAGAGAAAACGCTAATGTTACTGCTGCTGAATTAGTTAGATTTTCGCTAGAAGCAGACTGTATCATATATGAGTGACTGACTGTTGCAAACGATACAGAGACACCTTCCCGACAATAACGCAGAGACAGCTTGTTTATTTTTGGACCACAACGCTTATAGTAGACGATATTAAGATCACCCCATGTTATTCTCCATAGAGACATTACTTCCGCGAACCAGGGGAATCGTCGGGATGAGCGAGTTACGTCAGGACTTCGGTGCTCTATTACTCTCTCATTCTCTCACTCCTCTCACTCTCATTCTCTCACTCCTCTCACTCTCGTTCTCTCACTCCTCTCCCGTGTCAACCTCGCCATCTTCTGCACTTACAAAGACACTAAAGTGATGATGTAAAGATCATTACCAATCTAAGGTATACTGTCACAGTGCGGTGTATAAGAATGTTAGATATTGAATTATCATGAATATTATTGTTGATATTATGCTTGCTGCACTGAACACAGGTATGAAGGATTTATATGTATTCTGGTTTTTGCGTCATGCTTGTGTGATTCTGCTGCATTTCTGCCTGCTTTCTCTCTCAGTCTGCCATCAGTGAGCAGCCTCACGCCCAGGCTCCACTGGGGAGTGCCACTGAGCTTTTGTGACGAACGTGAGCTGTGTCAGCGTTTGCCATGGACCGGTGAGGAAATGAAATCAATTCCTTTGTAATCAATACAACGTCAAATTGACAAAACACTGATTGTTTACGCAACACAATACCCTTGGTGGAGCGAAGAACCTGAACCTGACTAAACTCTGGGCTGATTCTGTACTTACTGCATTATCCCTGTGTCCTGCGCAAAGGCTGTACTGGGCTTTGCCTGATTGAATTTGTATTGTAACTATTCTACTAATTTATTATATCAATGGAAGGTGCTAAACACTTAAGACTGCAATCTTCTACTGTTGGTCACTGGGAGCCGCCCGATACAACCACAGTCTTCTACTGTTGGTCAGTCACTGGGTGCTGACCGGTACAACTACAGTCTTCTGCTGTTGGTCAGTCACTGGGTGCTGACCGGTACAACTACAGTCTTCTGCTGTTGGTCAGTCACTGGGTGCTGACCGGTACAACTACAGTCTTCTACTGTTGGTCAGTCACTGGGTGCTGACCGGTACAACTACAGTCTTCTACTGTTGGTCAGTCACTGGGTGCTGACCGGTACAACTACAGTCTTCTACTGTTGGTCAGTCACTGGGTGCTGACCGGTACAACTACAGTCTTCTACTGTTGGTCAGTCACTGGGTGCTGACCGGTACAACTACAGTCTTCTGCTGTTGTACTGGGAGCTGACCAGTACAACCACAGTCTTCTGCTGTTGTACTGGGAGCTGACCAATACAACCACAGTCTTCTGCTGTTGTACTGGGAGCTGACCAGTACAACCACAGTCTTCTACTGTTGTACAACTACACGTCAAATGCCTTGCTAAACGGGCCCCAGCTAATGTCTAGGCCAGTGGTTCTCAAACGGTGGGCCTCTGCACCGTGAGTCAAGTCCAGGTGTGCCTTGGGATTTTGTGACAACCACACATTATTGCAATATGTGACACATGTGTACAAAAGGTTATCGATTATTTATTTTTTTACCAGTATTTTGTGCACACTCATTTACCTATACAGTGGCAACTTCTATGCTCTAAAACAAATATATACATACCTGTACATAATACAGGATTTATTTTCTTCTTCATTTTGTTTTTTTTTAATATGGAGAAACCATAGACCGTGAAAAAGAAATGGACAATGGCGCCAACGGTTTCTACAGACCTATATGAAGCCTATTTTGCAGCGATTTCAAATCCTTTCTATATCTAGTTGATATCCGGCCTGGAATGCAAACGGAAATTAAAACCGCAGCGAGGTACGGTTCTTCACTCGGTAGAACCAGTAGAAAGCCTAGTAGAAACATACTCGACTTTATCGTTTTTTTATTTTTTTATGAATGGAACCATAAATAACTAAACGCATATCATGATTTAAATTATTTAAACTAGTGATTTAAAACATAAAGTGTTTGTGAAAAGGTTTACTAAGGTAATAAAATCAATTGTAAAGTTTGCCCATAACCTCATTGAGATATATTGATGATAAAAGGTGAAACAGCGACTTCTGCTGGGCCATTAATAGGAACAGCAGGCTGAACGAGAACCTTATTGCCCCTTGGGGACTGGGGAGATACAAGGTTTCTGCCCAAGGGCGATACGTTCCTTGAGATCGTGACTTGTCCAATAGTGTGCATTGTGCACAGTTTGAAAACCACTGGTCTAATAGGCCTCCGACTCACCCAACGAACTCAGAAGAACATTCAGGGTTTCATTGCTAAATTCTGTACAGGTATACGTGTCCAAAATGGAAAATAAAGCTACTCCCTGAAAGTTTACCAAAACCAAAACACATGAATGTATTCTCAGAAACATCAATGTTTTGTACATGTTTTTGAAACTGGGTTTCCTTCTGTCTATTCAGGGACTAGTTTTAAATCTGGGATACCAGGTGAATGTACGTAGCTTGTTATAGCTGGTACAACAGAAAACCAGGCAGTATTCCGGGTCACACTAGATCACTGGTTCCCAAACACTGGGTCGGGACCCAAGGTTGGGTCGCAGAACAATTTTTATGGGTCTGTTTAGTTTTTTTGGTTTCCTACACTAAAAACATTCCCAAAAAAAAGATTTTTTTTCATGAATTAAAATCAAAATTCTACGATTTCTTTCCAGGAATGTCATGAAGAAATCAATGAAAAGTCTAATTGCATGAATTAGAAAACAAAATTATGTTCATGAAGAGTTGGAAATAAGTTTCCACTTACACATTTGTAAGTTGAAACGCCTGAATTGAACAAAACAAAATAAGAAAGAAAATGGATTTACATGCATATGCTTTTTTTAAAACTTAATGGGGGGAAAAAATGTTTTAATTGTTTCAGTCCCGTGACCTCACGTCGGGTCCCGACCCATAGTTTGAGAACCTCTGCACTAGTAGAAAGCCACAGGCAAACCGCAGGAACTACTGTCTTTCTGTTTTACGGTTTAGATTTCATATCGACAATAATTCTACCACGAATGTTACTAATTGATGAACTGCTTACTTCTGTAGAGCCATGGAAGGGTCACTGCTCAATGTATGTACACTGTACAGACAGTTGTTTGGGTAATTAGGTAATACATTTTCAAAATAATGTAAACTAACCACTGCCAGTGAGTTTACCATAGAATCTGCTGTGTATCGGTTTGGTGAAAGACATTGGTTTCAGGCAGGCATTTTGAAAAAGATGATTACATGACATAGAGGGCAGTTTGTCTAAGCCTTCTGATACATCTAAATTCAATGAATGAGCTAAAGCTGGGTGGAAACACTTTAATGATGAATGAAAGAATTTAAACAATTTTAGGAGGTTCCGTCACATAGGATCATCAATGGTGGAAGAAGTACTCAGATACTGCAGTAAATGTAGAATACCACAATATACAAAAGTAAAAGGAATGCGGTCAAAAATGTACTTGACTAAAAGTACAAAAGTATTCGCATCAAAATATACTTGACCAAAAGTAACACCACTCAAATGTTTTACAATAGCAGATCTACAAGCTCAAAAAGCGCCGCGATTTGTCACACTGTGTGCTTGCGGATCGGCTATTTTCCAAAAGCCTATGTATAAAATAGGGCTGAAGTGGTTCATGTATGTTTTATAATATAATAATTTATATCTGCAAAGTAATTAGTAAAGATTTTCAAATAATTGTAGTGGAATAAAGTACAATATTTGTCTCTGAGATGTAGTGGAGTAGAAGTTTAGAAATTTGGAAAGACAACAGTTAAGTAAATGTTCCTCAAAAGTGCACTTAAGTACAGTACTTGAGTAAATGTACTTAGTTACTTTACATCACTGGATCTCAGATTGTCTGCGTGAGGCTAAAGAGCAGTTAACTTGTGTCCTGTAATTATCCTCTATTATAACATCTATTTCTACTGCAAGACTTATTATATGGACTTGAAAAGCCATTGCTGACGATCAATTTGAGAGATAAACTTATTCAGCCTTTCTTTATTAGCGAAGATGGTTGTTCAAAACAGAACAAAACTCTCATCCAATGAAACACTAAATGTTTGGTTAAAACCACATGGACCCTATAGCGTCCCTAATCCTGAGCGAACAATAGCGCAATGTTCCGCTTGACGTTTGTGATTTTTTTTATTGACAAATTGGTCTTTGCATCTCTAGGATAGATAGGCAGGCAGGCAGGCAGGCAGGCAGGCAGGCAGGCAGGCAGACAGACAGACAGACAGACAGACAGACAGACAGACAGACAGACAGACAGACAGACAGACAGACAGACAGACAGACAGACAGACAGACAGACAGACAGACAGACAGACAGACAGACAGTTTCAAGGGGTCAGTGCAGGTGTTCCATCACATCCAGTCTCCGTTAGGGTTTTGAATCCTTCAGGATTTTAACGATTCCAGTTATTTTAACGATTCCCTCTTTTAACGGTTCGATTCCTTTAACAGTTCCCTTTAACGATTCCTATAGTGGGTTCCTATAGAATGGACCCTTACAGGTACCCGCCAGGAATCACCTTCACATTTGAGTAAATTATCACGCCCCTCTCGCGACTTTCCCTACTTACTATTTACTATAATTGCAACTCGAACGGGGCTGAGTCGGCTAAGTGAACTTACGTTTGACACAGCAACTTGCACACTTTAGCACGCTCGGTGGTGTCTCTCGTGGGCCGTGGCTTAATCCATTCTGACCTGAGATCAGTTTCTGAAAATGTCTTCTACATCCTGACAGTTTTCTGAAAAAGCTATGTTTCTATGTCAGTCGTTCTTTGATTTTTCAAAAACAGCAAACCTACAAGCTCGTAGCGCGCCACTCGGTGGCGCGCTATGAGCTTGTAGATCTGCTATTTTTCAATAGCTAAAGCATAACATAATGCTAACACCAAAAGGGGTTCCCGCCTAGAATGGGTTTTAAGTTTGCTTGAGACGACGCCCCTCTGTCACGGTCTAAAACTACTTTATGCTCTACTACTAGTAGAAGGGGGGCGTGACCATTTACTGAAACGCAAAAGAGATTCCATGCTCGCTTACAGGTCTGTAAATTTGTACACTCGAAGAGTTATGGTGGTCCTTGAAATTTAAAAAGGTTTGAGAACCACTGGTATTGTAATTGCATAGCCGGGTTCCGGTAACGGTTCCAAATGTGATGGAACCCGTCTCCGGTTCCTGTGTTGTTTGGATAATTGTTCCTACGGTTCCGCATCCCAGCCCTAGTGGATCCGTCTCATTTTGTAATGAAACCCTGCAGATGTTTCATAGCCTTGGGACCAATACAATCAACAAACTTAAAATGTACAAAAATATTTTTTAATTTCTTTGTGGATGTTTTGAAGGTACATTGTTTCTTTATTAGATTTTTTTCCCCCTTTTCTTTCTTTACTATTTGTGTTGTTACCGTATATTGACTATATGTATTTGTGTTTATTATATAAGAGTTGTTAAGAGTTCAGGAAAAGCATCTCATTTTAAAGGCGGCATTGTATGTAGTTTGGTACGACCAACAAAAAATGTCCGATATAATGCAATCATAATCATTGACGAATAACTTGTTTTAGAATATTTCATCACCGAAAAAAGTCACTTTATTAAATGTGTGAATGCTTTGCCTTATGAAGGAAAAAAGAAACAGTTTGATTTTATTTCTGTGTGTGTTAAACATGTGTTGTGTTATTAGTCAAAGTCAAAGTCATACGATTTGTCACACACGTTACCGCAGTGAAATTTGTTCCCCGCATTTGACCCATCTCTTGGAGCGGTGAGCCGCAGCCAAGGAGCGGTGAGCTGCAGCGTGCGCCGCGCTCGGGAATCATTTGATTAGTAGATTTGACCCCCAATCCAACCCTTTGATGCTGAGTGTCAAGCAGGGAGGCACTGGGTCCCATTTTTACAGTCTTTGGTATGACCCGGCCGGGGATCGAACCCCAACCTCCCAGTTTCAGGGCGGACACTCTAACCACAAGGCCACTGAGCTGGTTCATAGTATTGCTGGCTGGTGTTGTGCACTGACAATGATCTATTCTACAAGATCACAATGTGCTGTCAGATTCGGCACTTGTTCATTAATGCAAGAACAATGACTTTTACTGTAGGAAGAGAAAAAACTAAATCCCATCAGTGAGCCCACCAATGAGACGCACACTGAATTGTGTCATCTATAATGAGCATCAGTGAGGATTGATTGATTGATTGATTGATTGATTGATTGATTGAAAATGTATTAACAGTATGCAGAATGGGTAGCGAATCTTGTGGACCAGACCCATTGCAAGATGCTGTACTCTGTCGTCAACCCTAAGCCATTCCAGCCTGTCAAAGTGGGCATGGGTGAGGTGGGTTCGGGGAGTGAGGCCAAGTAGTAGCCTGACCAGTTTGTTTTGGGAAGTCTGGAGCCTTGTTTTAAGGGCCTTAGAGGTGCTGTCGTACCAAGAGGTGCATTCGAAGAAACCTTGTACGAGGGCTCCTGTTAGGGTCTTCAAGGTGTTTTTGTTGACCAGTTAGGAGATCCTGTATAGGAATCTTGTTCTTTGGTTGACTTTTTTGATTACGTTGGTGGCCATTTTATCATCGGAAAGATTTGCCTCCAGGATGGAACCTAGGTAGGTAATTTTATCTTTTCGTGTAATAATATCGTCACCCACTTTAACCAAGAAGCCATCTGCCTTGCTGAGATTACTATTTGATCCAAATAGAATGGATTCAGTTTTTCCCAAGTGTAAAGATAGTTTGTTATCAGCGAGCCAGGTGCAGATTCTACCGAGTTCAGAGCTGAGAGTCTTTTCAACCTGCAGTTTGTTCCTGTCTGAGACCAGCAGTGCTGAGTCATCTGCGAACAGGAACAAATTGCAGTCTGTTATCTCCCCTAGGATTGCATCCAGCTCACTGATGTGCTATCAAAAACAATTTTAGCTTGTTAACCAGTATGGAGTTGTTCACGGTGTCAACCATGCCGCAGTAGGCTATTTGCCAGCAGCATCCACTTCGTGTTTGATGTGGTCGCTCAAATAGAGGAGCCATGTGTTAGTGGAGTGGGATGTTCTGAAGCCAGATTGGAATTCATACATTATTTTTTTGTGGCAAGATACTTTTCAACCTGTTCATAGACTATTTTTTCCATCACTTTCGAGATGGAGCTAAGAATAGAAATAGGGCGGTAGTTGCCGGGGTCTAATTTGCTCCCTTTCTTGTGCAGGGGGCTTACTTTGGCCAGTTTGAAATCTTGGGGGACCTGTCCCTGTTTGATGGAGAGGTTTATTATGTGGGTTTATTATGTGGAAATCTGGAGGGAATATTGTCGTGGCCAGTGGCCTTGTCGGGTTGAAGGGCACTGACTTTTAAGTAGCCTACCTCCTCAGCTGTTACTATTGTCAGTTTAAAATCATCTTTACAAACACCTAGGTTTTTGTAGAAGGCTTTGATGTGCTCTACACCAAAACGCCCAGAGTGGGAGGTGATGTGGCAGTTTTACACACACTAAACGCGTGAGGAATCAGGAGGTGAGCAAGGTCTGTCTTGATGATCTTTATTTAACGTGCACAGCAGTACACGGATGCTGCAGCACAGGCGGGTCTCAACGCAGGCACAATGTTATGTCACAATTCAGAGGTACAGTTCATATCAGTGATAGACCCCACCCAGAAGGTGGGGCAGAAAGAGAGTGGGGGTTTAGGAACAGGATGCAGAGGTAAAGGAGGGGAACAGGTGAGCAGGAAATGATCCCAGCCAGGTCACAGGAGCCATGTGTCAGGCACTGTTGTTATCACAACATGGTTCCGAGCTTCAAAGGCAGCGTTTGTATAGACTCATGTCAATACATTTAAATGTCCTTTTGGTGACCGAGTTTGAGTGAATGCATGATGGAAATTCCTCGTCAGAGGGCAGTTTGTTAACCAGCATTGTTTGATGTTTATTTATTTTACTTTCCCTGCTGCCAAGGTTATAGTCAACAGAGCATGAGTTCAAGTTGAAATTGATACTTAGGCTATATAGGCTACTTCACTTGCAATGATGGAATTGAGAATATGAAAGTTTCACTTTTTGAATTACAATATATTATGGAAGAAAATACACCTTTTTTCCTCACCATGAGAAGGATGTGCAACACACACACACACACACACACACACACACACACACACACACACACACACACACACACACACACACACACACACACACACACACACACACACACACACCCCTACACCTGTATTTTTTTGTGTGACATTTGTGTGAACTTTTAATGATACTATAGAACAAGTGCTCGGGACATGAAATAAAGGATACAATACAATTGTATGCGTGATGCTACTTCAAGCCAAGGTAAGATCGGAGGAGGGAGATATCAAACGCCCCCGTGGTGGGGATGAGGTAAAGATTCGTTCCCATAGCACGTAGGGATGGCCACGTTATGATTGGCTAGCTGGTTGTCAGGCGAAACCAACTTGGGTCATAAAACATTCTTGACTGATATGACTACTATTCCTTTTAAGTGTAGGCCTACGTGTGTGTGTGTGTGTGTGTGTGTGTGTGTGTGTGTGTGTGTGTGTGTGTGTGTGTGTGTGTGTGTGTGAATAATCCTTTCTTGAGTGAAAGCTATACTCCCAAAGTTTCTTAATTTATTTCTTATATTAGTTATTATTATTATTATTATTATTTGTTTTTGGGTTTTTTAAACTGCTGCTCGGTCATGATACAGCCGCAGTACATGTAGTAAGCCTGATTTGTATTTACAGTTCAGTGCTCAGATCCGGTCTAGATCCCACCTACTGTATCCGGTCATTTCCACTCTAGCACGCGGACAGTTTCTGTATCCGTTCTAGACCGGATCTGCAACGTAGCAAAGTGAATTGATCTAGTGGAGCGATATGCGTCTTGACAAACAACTGGCCAATCACAGCGCGCCCGTCTCCCCGGCTATGGGATCCAGGGTGAAAGGGGGCGTATTGCTAAGGAGGGTTGGGTTGTTAGCCACCAGCTAAAGTTCACCAAGAACAAGAAGAAGAAGAAGAAGCTATAAGCTAACAGTTTCATTTTGTAATAACATGACATGAATGTATTCAGAGAATCAAAACCACCTAAGAATCGGAAATCGTTCGTAACTAGCTGGTTAACAGTCAGTGGGTGGATGATAGCTAAGTTGTCCCACTGGTTCACACACTTCTAGATAAAGGTAAAAATAAAAATAAAAGAACGAAAACAAAAAAGTTTCAGGTTCAGCCCGGTTGTTTGGCCCCGGTCCGGTTGTTCAACCCGGGTTAACGCCTGTTGGAATGGACGGCGCCGGCGGCACCGTGCGGGCCACCGACGAGAGGGCGTCGGAGCGTGGCATGGATCAATACCTCCGATCGATCGGTTTACACCGCAAGAAGATCGCCAAGGACGGTTCCTGTTTGTTCCGGGCTGTCGCCGAACAGGTAAAAAAAAAAAAAGTTAAAAGTTGCCGGTTCTGTTCGAACCCCCAAACGTCACGTCAGCCCTCGGAACCGTGACGTTTGGGGAAGTTCGGTTTTTGGCTTATTTTTTGTCGGTGTAACTTTTGTTGTTAGCTTTTTATGTGTGTACCAGGGAACGTGTTTTAGCTGGTTAGCAACACAATCTAGTCGTGTAGCGTTCACATCGGTGACCTATCGAATCATGTGACCCAGGAGGAAGCCAGGCTGTTGGTGTGTGTGTGTATATATATATATATATATAAAACTAACATTTTTACAAGTAATTATTAAATGAACTAGTTGAATTGAAATACAATTATTTCTTTAGTTATGAATTAAAGTCTTGCATGCATTTCAAATTTAAAAACCGTCATCGCTGATAAACTGACCAAATCGCGAATTCTTCCATATTTCCATCCATAATTAGTCTTTGTACTTTTTGCAGACATGTCCTTTTTGTTTGTTATGTAATTTGAGTTATAAAAAAACAACAACAATTTGTTCCAATTCCTGCTCTGTCATACAGAGTGTCTATTTGTAGGTCTCTAAATGTTTTGATGAATTGAACAAGGTGGACCCTCTTGTAAACAAGTGTAATGCTTAATTGGGTCGTCCACTCACAGTTAACAGTCTTTGTATTGAGTTTGTGCTTGAAATGTAGTACTGTAATTCTGCAAACTGTTAATAAATATTTAAATGAATGAATCAATCAATCAATGATCAGTGACTGTATTGTACCGATATTAAACCAGAACCACCAGTTTCGCTGTTCAACAGCGATCCCAGCGGTCACCGAATCCGATAGGTCATTTGATCCCGTGTAACACCGTCTTCCACCCCTGCCTGGCTGCACGTGCAAAACGCATCCAATGATCTTAACCTGCTCCCACTCCCACTCATGATCTCATCTCATCCCAAAAAATGGACAGAATTACAAAATGTCTGCAACTTATATCCTAAACAACACCACATTTGCATTTATTGCACCTTATTTCGTAAAGGGAATTATGTATTCAAAAGATGAAACCATACAGAGACAGTTGGAATGTCAGGAAGTCATTGAGGCATAGTAGCTATGGCATTAGCTAACGCACCATGGGTAATAACTTATGCAACAACTTTAAGCAAACCTTCTGTTGTCATACATTTGTTTTTGATCAATATTGTCAATTTATCTAGCAATGAAACTTGAAATGTTGTCAATTTGATCAAAACGAAGAAAAATAAACAGATAAACATAGTACTACTGATTGAGTATTGTTTCAGGTGGCTCAAATGTTGTTTTCAAATTGTGTGCTATTAATATAGGTGTCACACCTATAGAGAGCCCTCATGATATTTCACAAAAACAGTGAACCCGGTAACAAAGACAGCCTGGTTGTAACCTCATGGTATTCCAGTCAAGTCTGCTAGTTTCTCTGTTTATAAATAAGACGATTACAATTCCGGCATTTAACAGACCCTCCTAATCCAGAACAATTTACAATATGCAAGAACAACACATGGTAATACATCAAATGCATAGAAATGGTCATCTAGGATCATATGTAAACTAAGAATCCGTCTATTACAGCAGAATATCACAGCGTTGAACTATGAACACTAGAATGCTGTCTGTCTACATAACATGCTCTCTATAATGACCGAGGCTTTGTCGTTTTTTGTGCAGGTGTTGGACAGTCAGATGCTCCACACCCAGGTTCGCAACAAGTGTGCCGAGTACCTGAAAGAGAACCGGGAGAGTTATGAGGCGGTAAGTGTACAGTAACCTATCAACAGCACCCATCGTGACCTACATACAGTACTTGCACTGTACCACACTGGCTCCTTGTACTCCTTATATGGATGAACTCAAACACAGTAACCTCAGGTGGCATTTAAAACTATGCCTAACCCTAAACTTATTTCTAACCTTATCCTCAGTATCACGCAGGCCGCTCTCTCAGTCTGCGTGATACTGATGATAAGGTTAGAAATATGTTTTAGGGTTAGGCAGGAAAAAGGTTAGGGGCGAGCGTGTCTTAAGGCGAGCCGTCCCGTTACTGCTGTTCTATGTAGAGTACTGGTGAGCTCATTGGTCAAATGAGAAACAAGTATTTGGACAATTTTCGTACTCGGGCGCTGTTGAGCACATTAATGCTGCTGCTGCTGCTGTGCGATTAAACCGTGCAAGGTCAACACACAACCTTCCATCTACCGGCCTGTACCCAGCGTATGTTCCAGAATGAATGAAAGACTTATGTATATGACAGTGTATGATCTCCTCTCGATCATCTTTTCTTTTGTGGTGCAACCACTCCCTTACGGAGCTATTTGTGTGGGTGGGTGGCTGGCTGGCTGGGTGCGTCTGAGCACGAAAACAACATGGTTGTTTTTCACCACCTGTGCACAACCTAACACACACTGTATATATGGTGATTTTGGGTGTAACAGTACAGTACAGTAGAGGGTACAGTAGGGAGACCCCCACACGGTAACTGTCATTTCTCAACCGTTTCGGACGCGGGGCGGCTCGCCGGAATCGGACCGGCACCCTGCGTGCGTTCCTGTGGGTCAGTACAGTGACAGTACAGGGCTGGCGCCCTGCGTGCGTTCCTGTGGGTCAGTACAGTGACAGTACAGGGCTGGCGCTCTGCGTGCGTTCCTGTGGGTCAGTACAGTGACAGTACAGGGCCGGCACCCTGCGTGCGTTCCTGTGGGTCAGTACAGTGACAGTACAGGGCCGGCACCCTGGGTGCGTTCCTGTGGGTCTGGAACTTCCGTCCCCCACCCACCCCCACACGGTGTTGCACCACTCACTTCACACGGGTGTGATTTTTTTACCCCCAGCAATTCATGATGGTATAGTCAGTGCTAGGTTAGTGACCACCGGTTGTACCCTTACATCTAAAGATGTATTGTGGGGTATGAGGATCCCACCGTAGGGTATAATATTGTCAAATAACCAGGGACAGCAGTGACTCAGGGGTAGAGTGGCCATTAGAGCAGCCAGATGGGAACCGCGAGGTCCCCAATTCCATCCCAGGCTCCCCCAGAGTTAGTATGCTGAACCTCTAATTGCTCCACATGTGCAGTTTGGTGCGGATAGTCCGAGTGTGAGGATAGTTGGTGTTACTGCGAAGGTGAGGTCCAGCCAACACCAACTCGGGACTCCTGGATCGCCGCCCTCCACACTTTTCCTATCCTACATCAGGTTCTTGAGCTCGACAGTGTTGGCTAAGCTGTCGTGCCGCAGTGCGTCTACATAGGTAGTGCGCTTCTTTCCCATAGAGTCAATTTACTTGCCTCAAGTTCTGGGTGTCTGTTACGAACGGGAACGAGTGAGTTAGGACTTTTAGAGAGAGGGGCGAGAGTGCACCACTGTAAGGGAAAAGGGATGAACCGGATTTACCACACGACCACTCAAAGTGTCACGATGAAAGTTTTAGGAACTTGATGTCGAACCCTAATAAGACAGTATATTTATTGTCACCGGTGGTCACATAGCTACCTCAGTGTGGAGAGATGGTGCTGCTTGTCAGCTTGTCGGCAGTCAAAATATTTACAATTTCTCTGTCAACACAAGAAAGTGATTATGTATGTACTGTTGGTTTGTTTATATTATAACCATCTTAAAAACTAACAGTAATATAATAATAATGTTGTTTGACACGCATTGTATTTTTACTGGTATTAAGAAAATATGTATTCCGACCGTTGCTCAGATTGCACCAAAAGGAGTGGTGTGATAAATGTTAGTCTTCCTCTATAATCACATTTGTAGTCTTTTTTTTTTTTTACTTAAATTTTATCCCACGATTTTGTAACCCAGTTTTCTTTTCACCCAGTGCCAATTATCTAATGTAATCCTGGGCGCTACACTTCCTCTGCCAACCTGGGGGGGCAGCGGACTGACCTCATGCCTCCTTCTATGCATGAGGAGTCCAAGCTGCTTCTTTTCACCTGACAGAGGGGAATTTCCCCGGCCGGACGTAGCGCGTGGAAGGGACACGTTATTCCGACCAGTTCCTTTCCCCTCCATCAGGCGCCCCGGCTGGCCAGGGGGAGGTAGTTTTAGAGACCAGGATTACAAATTACATTTGTAGTCTTAAGCTTTATTAGTAATATTCAAATATATATTAAAAAAATGTATGCTAAAATTTAGCATATTACTATGTACCTGGTCCTATGCCAGGGCCTAGTTTATGACCTATGCATCCTGAGAAAATCGCCTTCTCCCAACAAGTTATTTAGCTCAAATGTGAAATGATTAACCTGTACATGTCCCTTCATTTCATGTCCTCCAGTTCGTTG
This sequence comes from Protomyctophum parallelum, assembly GCF_964188405.1. Taxonomy (NCBI): domain Eukaryota; kingdom Metazoa; phylum Chordata; class Actinopteri; order Myctophiformes; family Myctophidae; genus Protomyctophum; species Protomyctophum parallelum. The sequence continues at coordinate 14,539,265 of NC_139716.1, read as the reverse complement.
AGGGAGACTTTCAAGAATACCTGGTCAAGCTACGAGATCCACAGGTAGGTTTGTGTGTGTGTGTGTGTGTGTGTGTGTGTGTGTGTGTGTGTGTGTGTGTGTGTGTGTGTGTGTGTGTGTGTGTGTGTGTGTGTGTGTGTGTGTGTGTGTGTGTGTGTGTGTGTGTGTGTGTGTGTGTGTGTGTGTGTGTGTGTGTGTGAGATAATCTGAACGTGTTTGTCTTTGTGTTTTACAGCAGTGGGTAGGAGAGGTGGAGATCAACGCTCTGGCTATAATGTACAAGTAAGAACACTTCTACATTAAACAACTCTATTCTCTGCCTCTCTCTCCCTCTCTTCTGTCCAGTCTAACGGAATGTCTCTCTCTCTCCCTCTGTTCAGTCCACTTGTCCAGTAGTCCAACTAGCCCTTCTCTATCAACAGTCAAACCAAATGTCTCTCTCTCTCTCTTCAGCAAAACAAAATTCAGTCCAGGGTTCCCACAGTCATGAAATTCCTGGGAAATGTTTTGAAAAACAGTTTTTTCCAGGCCTGGAAAAGGTTTGGAATTAACGCTTTGGAAAATGGTTGGATATACATACATAGTTTTTGGCTACTGAGGTCAAGGTCAAGTTTATTTATATGTCCCAAGCTGGGCACTTCATTTTACAGCAGATAATAAACGCTCTTAAAACACATTACAAACAGTAGAACATACATAAACAACAGATGTACGATACGTATATATACATACACATTATCACAAGATACAGATTGTTACATTAAATATAAAGTGCAACTACTAGTTAACATCACTAAAATTGTTTGTAAACGTAATGTTTTGAAAATGAATTGTTACAAATGTGTGGGAACCCTGTTAGTCCAACTAATTATCTCCCTCTCTTCAGTCCAAGTAAAGGTATTTCTCTCTCCAGTTTAGCTAAATGTACTGTATCTCTCTCTAGTCTTGACTACATGTCTGTCTCCAGTCTTAAAACACATTATGTGCCCTTTCGTTCTTTCAAAATAGCGACGTGGGGTGCCCATCCGATTTAGCAAATTTGCATTTAGAAAATTTCCCCAAGATGTGTACAGACGTCCTGGGCACTGCATGGGATAGTTCGTAGGACGTCTTGGGCTCTGTCTCTCTCTCTCTCTCTCTCTCTCTCTCTCTCTCTCGTCTAACTAAAGGTCTCTCTCTCCACTCCAGTCTAAGTGTGTGTGTGTGTGTCTCTCTCCAGGAGAGATTTCATCATCTTCCAAGAGCCTGGTAAACCTCCAGTCCACATCACAGACAATGGATTCAAGGAAAAGGTTAGGACACACACACACACACACACACACACTCACTCACTCACTCACTCACTCACTCACTCACACATACTAGGCTTGTTCCGATTGCTACAGAAACGTATTGATCACCAAAGTGAATAACACAAAAAAGAAAATTCCTATGCCAAGACATTCATAAAGTCGGTGACGGTAAATGTGGATGTCCAGTATAGAGGGTATGCGCATGCAAGAAGCGAGTGGCAAAGTTAGTTTAATGTTGTTTAACCCATTCTGACCTGAGATCAGATTCTAAAAATGTCTATTACATCCTGACAGTTTCATTATTAACCCATTCTGACCTGAGATTTTCAAAAATAGCAGACCTACAAGCTCGTATCGCGCCACTCGGTGGCGCGATATGAGCTTGTAGATCTGCTATTTTTCAATAGCTAAAGCATAACATGATGCCAACACCAAAATGGGTGCCCGTTCAGAATGGGTTAAAAACAAGAAAAATTTCCATATATGGGCAGAACCAGAACTTGCAGTTTGGGGCGAAAAGGGCGAGGTCACTTTTTGCCCTCAAGTTATGCAGGAATTCCAATGCACCTTAGACTGGCACCCTCCCTAGATGTTTTTAAAACTCAGCTTAAGACCCATTTTTTTACTCTAGCATTTAGCTGAATCCTTTGATTTTAATGATTTGTTGACTCACTGTTTTACCCATTTCATTGTCTTTTTATGCATTTAATTTATTTTCTGATGTTGTTTGGTGTTTTTGGCATTTTTTTGTGCCTTGATTGTTATGTTGTTGATATTTTTTGTACTTTATTTGTCTTGTAAAGCACTTTGCGCTGCACTCGTGTCATGAAAGGTGCTCTATAAATAAAGTTTATTATTATTATTATTATTATACATACAAACAGAAAAGTCCTATCTGATGGCATTAATTGACCTATTCGTCCCGGGTAGGGCGGAAAATGTGTGCTAGTAATTACTAAGGCCAGGCAGGGCCTCGGGCCAGCCCAGTTAGGGCCCAGGAAGGGCCGGGCCTTAATTTGAACTCTAGTCTAGAGTTTGAATGGACCGGTTCGGTATCAGTCAAAAGGGAGACATTGAAGAGGAAGGACGGGTGGGGTAGGATCAACATATGCAATGTCAGTTAAGGTCAGCTCCATATATGGAGATCTAAGGGTTTGAGGTCAGATGTAGAGTTGCTGGCCCGGCTCCATAATTATGTAATGTATGCAGATCTAAGGTGACGATCCAGTTTTCTCCATGTATGGCTATCCAGGGTTTGATGAGGTCAGTGTCGTGATCTTCATATATGGAGACGGCCATATATAATAATAATACATTTTATTTATAAGGCGCCTTTCAGGGCACTCAAGGTCGCCGTACAGATTAAAAGCAGTACAAGAACACAGTTAAAAGCAGAAAAATCATAATAATAATTAAACTAGGGCACAGCTTGCAGCAGAAAGTCACACAGAGTCATAGGCCTGCCTAAACAGGTGGGTTTTGAGGTGAGTTTGAAATATGGTGATAGAGTCCATGTTTCTGATGTCAGGGGGGAGGGAGTTCCAGAGGTGAGGGGCAGAGCGGCTGAAAGCTCTTGACCCCATGGTGGAGAGACGGGCTGGGAGGACTTTCAGGGTGAGGGAGGAGGCAGACCTGAGAGACCGGGTGGGGATATTGATGTGGACAAGGTCAGACAGGTATGGGGGGGCGAGGTTATGGATGGCCTTGAATGTGTGGAGGAGGATCTTGAAGTCGATACGGTATTTGATGGGGAGCCAGTGGAGTTGGTGTAAAACAGGGGTGATGTGACTGATGACAGGGGTTCTGGTGACAATACGGGCAGCAGCGTTCTGGACTAGTTGGAGTTTATGGAGGAGTTTGTGGGGGAGACCAAAGAGAAGGGAATTACAGTAGTCCAGACGGGAGGTGACGAGAGAGTGAACCAGGATAGCGGCACTGTGGGGAGTGAGTGAGGGGCGGAGGCGGTTGATGTTTCTGAGGTGGAAGTAGGCGGATCGGATGGTGGTGTTTATGTGGGTGTGGAATGATAGGGTACTGTCAAGGACGACACCCAGACTCTTTACCTGAGGGGAGGGGGAAACCGAGGAGTTGTCAATGGTGAGAGTGAAACTGGGTTGCTTGGTGAGTGTGGATTTGGAACCAATGAGGACTACCTCGGTCTTATCACTGTTGAGTTTGAGGAAATTGGAGGTGAACCAGGACTTGATTTCCTGCAAACAGGTACAGAGGGAGGAGGGTGGGAAGGTGGAAGAGGGTTTGGAGGAGACATAGAGCTGGGTGTCGTCCACGTAACAGTGGAAAAGGATGTTGTATTTGCGGAAAATCTGTCCAAGGGGGAAGAGATAAATGATAAATAGGATAGGGCCAAGTACAGAGCCCTGGGGGACACCGGAGGAGATGGGGGAGGGATGGGAAGTGAATGATTTGAGCTGAATGAACTGAGTACGGCCAGAGAGGTATGAGTGAAACCAGTCTAGGGGTGTGTCGGATATACCAATTGATGCCAGTCGCTCAAGGAGGGTGGAGTGTGAAATGGTGTCAAAAGCTGCGCTCAGATCCAGGAGGATGAGGATTGATATTAGTCCAGAGTCAGCAGCAATCAGGAGGTCATTGGTGATTTTGTGGAGGGCTGTTTCTGTGCTGTGACGGGGGCGAAAACCGGACTGGAACTGTTCATAGAGGTTATTGTTGGTGAGGTGAGCTTGGATCTGTGAAGCAACTGTTGGAGCGTACCAGCTCAGTGGCCTTGTGGTTAGAGTGTCCGCCCTGAGACTGGGAGGTCGGGGACTCTGGGTTCAATCCCCGGCCGGTTCATACCAAAGACTGTAAAAATGGGACCCAGTACCTCCCTGCTTGACACTCAGCATCAAGGGTTGGATTGGGATATAAGTCCCTGCGACATACTAGCGTCATGTCCAGGGGGTGTACTTGTACATCAAGCTACAGAAACAGGAGATAGGCTCCTGCCCCTATGGGCCTCATGGCTCGGCAAGGCTACTTACTATATATGGAGCGTGTCACAAGGCGTGACGGACTGACAGCCATCTATGGTGGCGTGACGTGTCACGAGGCGTGACGGACTGACGGACTGACTGACAGGTTTGGCAGGTTTTCATAGTAATCTACGCCGGTCACTAAAACCTTTGTGTGTGTGTGTGTGTGTGTGTGTGTGTGTGTGTGTGTGTGTGTGTGTGTGTGTGTATTCCAGGTGCAGCTGTGTTTCCTGAATGGTAATCACTATGACAGTGTTTATCCAATCAGCCGCATGAAGAGTGCTGCCGTCTGCCAGTGTAAGTCTGCCTATTCAGAACACCTAACCTTATTTATCCCATTCTGACCTGAGATCAGATTAAAGAAATGTCTTCCTCATCCTGACAGTTTTCTGAAAAAGCTATGTTTCTATGTGGTTCTTCGATTTTTCAAAAATAGCAGACCTACAAGCTGCTATTTTTCAATAGCTAAAGCATAACATAATGCTAACAACACCAAAAGGGGTTCCCGCCCAAAATGGGTTATACAGCACATTTCAGACATTAACGTTCAGTAGAACTAGAATGCACTATACTGTACATTTACAGTGCACAGGTGAAAAGGAGGTGAGGTTGACCTAAGAATCCTTACAGAATACAACAAAAAGAGAATTGGATAAAATGGAGATCAGCGGTTTTCTGTCCTTTTTTCAACCTTTTTTCTGTCACAATAACCATTACAGATACTATTAATGTTCTCCCCCCCTCAGGTTGTGAATAGCTCAAATGGAGAAAGTGAATAAAATAGAGAGAATTAATTCTTAGTTATTGAAGTTAAAGGTAATATAGATGGGGTGCATACCCTAGACAGGGTGCATACTTAGTTTAGACTAGTCATTGGTTAGACTTGGGTTAAGGTTAGGTTTAGGTGTGCTGCCCCGTGGGAGGTTGGGTTTAGGGTGAGGGTTTGAGATAGGTTGTAGTTGTAGGAATAATGACTGGTCTAACCAATGACTAGTCTAAACCAAAAACTGTCTAAACTAATAGACTACTTTTTTTTTTGCCTTTTCTCGTTTGTGTGTGTGTGTGTGTGTGTGTGTGTGTGGGGGGGGCAGCCATCCTGTATGATTGGCTGTACGAGCACGTGTTGCATGTGGATCGTGCGGCTCTGGGTTCGTGTAACCGGGAGCCTCGCAGCCGGGACCTCCTCAACGACGACACCATGGACCCCTGCCCGTCCAGCGAGGATTCGGACCGCGAGGAAGACCACCAACCCCAGTGGTACGAACCAGGAAGTAACACGCAAACACTGCCAATTAACTATATCAGAATATAGGGATTTAACCTTTTCACAAAAAACCTTTCAGTTTTAACCAAAAACTATCACTTACACCTACAGTACATACCTTTAACAGTTATACTGCGAAACACGCATTCCCTGCTATTTAATCCAATATCCTACGCTGCCGAGATTGTTTTATTACCTTAGTTTAGAGCATACGCTGAAGTATTTGCAGCTTTCAACCACGAAAATCTGGCGAAAAATGGTCAGATGGGTTGTTATGATCAGAAGCATTAGCGGCCATGACAATGCGAAACGAAACCACAGTGCACAGGATGTTGTAGTCTAAACAAACGGCCCGTCCACTTGCATTGGGCTCAATTTCCCAGAAGCCATAGCAGCCCAGAGGATGACTTGATTTCCGGTTTCGTCATCATAACGCGACGGCCTCGACACCAGATCCGGGACAAATCCGTTGTTTTTTTTTTATTATTTTAAAACGGCGAATTAAACGCATTAAACAAATAGCGGGTTTAGCGTGTTACACAGGGGTGCATACTTAGTTTAGACTAGTCATTGGTTAGATATGGGTTACGGTAAGGTTTAGGTGTGCTGCCCCGGGAGGTTAGGTTTAGGGTGAGTGTTTGAGATAGGTCTAACCAATGACTAGTCTAAACCAAGTACTGTTCCACCACACGCAACGGGTGCAGTACTTAGTTTAGACTCTAAACTAAGTACTGCACCCGTTGCGTGTGGTAGAACCCTGTATTAAACAATTTAAAGCCCTGAAAGTGTTAACATAAGGATGGGACTGCATAGATGATGTGATGTGTGTTTTGTGTTGTTACAGGCTGGGGAATGGAGGCAGCACAGCGCCTAGACACTCCCGCCCATACAGGGTAACTGCAGTAACACACACACACACACACACACACACACACACACACACACACACTGATTGTCGTCCCCCGAATAGTCAGATGTAATTTACACAACCTACCTGTGTCATGTTTTAATTTAAACAACCTACCTGTCTCATGTTTTTCCCCCCCATTCTGAATTCCCATAGAGCTTTTTTTGGGGGGTCCCTGGAACAACATATTTTCAGATGGGGGTCGGTGGCCAATTTCATATAATCTTTGGGGTCCTTAACATGAAATATTGAGCACAGTGATGCAAATAGCCTGCATCCTGCATCCTTAGACTCACTAAATTGAGAAAGTACGCAATCATGTCAACCTTCGGGGTCCTGGGATGCAATACTGTACTCTAACCTCGTTTATACAATGTCCCTGGGACCCATCTCAAAGACCACCCATTACATTGAAAACCTATTTACATCACTGGAGCACCACTGATATAGAAACATGGGTATTTCAGAAAACTGAAGACCTTTTTATTTTTTTAATATTTTAATGTCAGGCCTAAATGGGTTTATCTGTCTGGTCTGTGTCTAGGCTGAACGTTCTTTGGTTTAATTTGGCATGATTAAAATGTGTGTGTGTGTGTGTGTGTGTGTGTGTGTAGGGGAGAGGTACAGGCCGGCCTTTTCTGTCGGAGCGAGTGAGACGCTCTCTGAACCCAACACTGTTCAGGAACATCGAGTACGATGTGTGGGACCGAGACCAGAGAGGTAACACACACACACACACACACACACTCTCAGATTGGTTAAAATAAAGCTTTATTCATAAAACACACCGAGTGAAGCCCAACACACACCGGGTGCGCAGCGACGCGGCACAGGCGTGGAAAATAGAACAGTGGTGTATCGGAGCGTCCGGCGAGGCGTGAACGCGCGTCGGACGCCGCCGGTGTGGGATAGGTTCATTGAAAATAACGGAGGCGGCTGTTTTGACACGCGGCGTTCACAGACGGTGTGTGATGGGCTTCAGTGTTCCAGTGGGTCTTTACCGTACAAATGCATGGCAGAAAGAAAACATATTGTCAGAGTAAAGCAGTTCAACTGTTGTTTGTCTTTGTCAGCCCAACAGAAACAAGACTTCTGCATTGCTGCTGGGATGCACTTCAGTACAGGAGACAGATGTCAGGTAAGGTGCGTGTGTGCGTGCGTGTGTGGGTGGATTCACATTAGTGGTTAGGAGTTGAAGTTTATTTTTATTTTTATTGAGTCAATCACAATTCCTTGTTACAAATACATTTTCTTTTCACATTTGTTTCTCACATGTTTCATGTCACTGTTGTTATCTGACATTGACCCATTTTTTCGCATACATACAACTACATCCCTTCACCTATTTCAACATAAGAAAACACAAAGAAATTTAAAGAAAAAGAAAAAAAGAAGGTTAGGGTTGAAGTTAAGCCTGATTTTGCCAGTGCGGACAGTTCAGAAACCTGCCTACCAGTGACATAATCGGTAGGCGGGTTTGGTCATTTCAAAGAAGATGTTTGATGAATTAAGTTTCGGGTTAGGCATAGTTTTACTGGGGTTGAGTTTAGGAATATGGTTACCGGTAGTTAAGGTTAGGTTTAACCGTTTAAGCTGTTGAAAATGGGCAAAGTTCTCCTTTGAATATTAAATGGTGTTAAATATTCAAATGCATGAGTATTAATGAAACATCAATCATCAGGTTCGTCTTGACAACGGTGGGCGGTACCACAACGCTACCATCAAGGAAGTGTTGCCTGGCAACGGACCTGTGACTGTTTACATAGAGGAACTCAACAGGAAGTATGTCACATGTACTTATTAACAACCACACTACCGGTAATTAGATTCTCACTGTGTGTGTGTGTGTGTGTGTGTGTGTGTGTGTGTGTGTGTCCACATGTCATGTGTGGGTGCACGCACACGTGTGTATACTTTTATATATATCGTTGCTGTCGGACAGAAACCTTGTATCTGCATATTTCATGTTCTTTCTCAAATTAACGCCCTACTTTGTCATACTACAGTCACACGAAAGTTGCAAAAATAGCTGAAATACAAGCTCAGAATGTGTTATTATTAGACAAATTGATATGAGATGCATGTGAGCCAGCTGTTCCAAGTCTTTGATTAGACGGCAGTCTGTTATTGATTTCAGCGGTCATTATTCAAAGGTAACGGACCACTGAATTCAGTGATTGACCAATCTGAATCAAGCATTCATCCAAGCCGTGTAATAAGATGAAATATTATTTCTTCTTTCATTCCTTGTACATTTTTGGACATACATCGTGTACTAAAGTGTGTGTGTGTGTGTGTTTGTGTGTGTGTGTGTGTGTGTTTGTGCGTGTGTGTGTGTGTGTGCGTAGACACACAGTGCCTCTGTGGAATCTGTCTCCTCTCAGTGACGACAGCAGTTGGAAGACTGTAGTGGCAACCCGAGACACCAGGAGACTCAGTAATGGACACACATCTGGTAAACACACACACACAGCACACACACACACACACACACACAGCATACACGCACACATACACACAGCACACACACGTAGTGATAATAGGCAATCTACGAGCGCACAGCACAACGTGTCGCATCAGCAACGTGCTGTGCACTCGTACATCGGCCATTTGAACTATTTCGGAACGTTTTCATTTGTTACAACTTGTTTCATTGATATATTAAACAAAAAAAGCTCTATAGTTTATTATTAATGCCTTCGAGCTCTGTCTCTCTCTCTCTCTGTCTCTCTATCTCTGTCCCTCTCTGTCTCTCTATCTCTGTCCCTCTCTGTCTCTCTGTGTCTCTCACCCACAGAGTGGGGAGAGGGAAGAGGACGGGGGAGGGGGAATTCTCCTGGATCGTCGAACGCGTCCACCTCGGCCACCTCATCTATTTCCCCAACGGGTTCTACAGGGCGCGTGCAGAGGCAGCGCTCTTGGCCCCCACAGGCCACCGTACAGGACAACAGGTCTGTCTGTCTGTCTGTCACATGAAGTATAAGAATACTTAGACAGACAGTGTCTCTACAGTAGCCAATCTCTTGACAAAACAGGCAACATTTGTAAACTAGAAAAGTGTGTGTGTGTGTGTGTGTGTGTGTGTGTGTGTGTGTGCGTGTGCGTGTGCGTGTAGGAGCTGTGCAGTCTTACCAGAGGACGACATTGACTTGGAGATCCTACTCACCGATGAGCAATGTTTTCCTGCTCTTGTGAGTCTTTTTTTCTTCACGTACACCTTCACAGTCCCGGGACGCCCTAGAAATTAGGGGTGTCAAAAAATCGATTCGAATTAGAATCGCGATTCCCGCTATGAACGATTCAAAATCGATTCATAATTTCCAAAGATCTACATGGTGTTTGTGTTATGAAATGTAAGCTTACCCTAATCACAGTAAACATCATGTCTTCAGTCAGTTACTGTAGTCAGTACTAGTCACTTCAGTTCAGCACAGCTGTATTGTATTGTATTGTATTGTAGTATTGAATCGAGAATCATTTCGAATGGAGAATAGTTTTGAATCTGGAAAGAAAATGCTTTAGAATTTTAAAAAAATCGTTTTTGTATTGAAAATCGATTTTGAATCGAATCGTGACCCCAATAATCGGAATCGAATTGTGGGACACCCAAAGATTCGCAGCCCTACTAGAAACCCCTCAATGACCCCTGATGACAAAGACAATTTGATTGACTGACATTTTGACAAATTGTGTCTCATCATTTCCTCATCAGACACAGAGCCACGGAGACGGCGGGAAGAGGAGAGTGGAGAAGAAGAACCGAAGGAACACGGTGTGTGGTGTGGGGGGGAGGGGGGGGGGGGGAATAACTGTTCTGGGGTCAGTGGAGTGAACACTGTGTGTGGTGTGGGGGGGGGGGGATAACTGTTCTGGGGTCAGTGGAGTGAGTTTGACGTCTATATTATTACAATTGGCGAAATTTAAACAAGAAGGTGTAGGTCCTAGCAGAAGTTATTTTGGCAATTCGCCAACGTTTTTCCGAAAAACTGTCTGCAAGGAAGTCGGACCCAGAATAGAGAGAATGCACAATTTGCCCCACTCATCTAGAGTGGCAAAACGTTGAGCAGTGTGGAATTTTTATGAAACAAAAACACCATACAGCTGCAATGTTGATGGTGAGTTAATGTCGTATAATACAATCAGATAGGACTTTTCTGTTTGGATGTATGGGCTGTCAAGTCAAGTTGCCACTCAGTGGGCGTTCCCGCATAACTTCCGGGTACGATGATGTCACGCGCATACCCTCTATAGAGCGTCGCAGTCCCGCCCCCTCGGGAGACCCGGAAAATAAATCCCGTTCATTTTCCTCATAGACTTTTCAGAAAGTATTTATTTAAAGACGTTTACGCCGCGGACAAAGCCAACTCTTGTCGTGACAAATCATGACAATAAACACAATGTTTTGGGCCAAACAAAGAATTATAAAGTAGAAAAAAACAGCAGGTTACAACTATTTTTTTTGTTGTTTTTCTTCTTTGTAATTATTTGTTTGGTCCAAAATATTGTGGTGTGTTGTCATGATTGTCACGACTCGAGTTGGCTTCGTACGACGCTTAAAAGGTCTTTAAATAAATACTTTATGAAATGTCTATGGGAAAAATGCATTGGGATTAATTTCCTGGGCCTGGCGTCGTCATGAAAGGGGGCGGTACAATAGAGAGGAAAGACACGAGGAGAGTAGTCGGTGATGAATAAGAAGTAAGATCAAAAACGTCTCAAGTGTTTCTAACTGTACGTTCCTCTTTGCATTCTACAGAAGAGTCCAGTTGACGACCTCAAGCCTCCATCACCACCTAGTGGTGAACCACCGAAGTCCTCCACTCCTCCCCTCACAGCCGCGCCGGCTACCACTACTACTACTGCTGCACCCAAAGATAAAACCCCACCCTCCACCGCCACTACTACACCCTCTACCACTGTCGCTACCAAAGACACCGCCAACGTGGACTTGGTCCCCGCTTACGCTAACTTAGCGCAAATGGTGGCCAACAACACGCGCACTGGTTTGATTAAAACGAGCGCTACGTCGAACGCGGCGGCCACCGGCGCAGGTGGTGCTCAAAACCCCCCGTATGCACCCGCCCCCGGCCTGGCTTCGTCAACGGGCGTTGAACGGGCGTCTTCCTACGCGTCGGTGATGAGCGCCAAGTCCACCTGCCCCGCCATCCTGGCTCTCCTCAGCCCCGGCCTTCCGTCCGCCGTCTCCTCCTCCTCCTCCTCTGCCGCTCCGCCCACCTTCATCGCGCCCATCGTCCCTCCCCCCGTCTTCCTCACCCAGACCACCAACCCCCTCTCGTCGTCCTCGCACACCCACCCTCCTCTCCACCCTCCCTCTGCTCACTCCGATCACTCTCATCTCTCTCACCAAGCAGCACAGATCTCTCACCACCACCAGCCTTCCGTCTCTCGCCTGTCCGACCTCCATCCTTCGGTCTCTGAGCCCCAGGCCGCCGTCTCTCACTCCCAGACCTCCGTGCCTCAGCCCCAGCCTTCCATGGGGCACCCTTCTCACCGTCAGCCCCCCGACTCTCACCCCTCTCACCCCCAGCCCGCTGTCTCCTACGCGCAGCATCCTGCGTCTCACCCGCACCCTTCTCTCTCTTACGCATCGCAGCAGCATCCGGTGTCTCACCCCCAGCCCTCTGCGTCTCACCCCAAGCCCCCTGACTCTCAGTCCTCTCACCCGCAGCCGTCTCAGTCTGTCTCCCCCCCACGGCCCTCCATGATGTCTCATCCCTCTCACCCCCAGCCTTCCATGATGACTCACCCCCAGCATCCCATGATGTCTCTCCCCCAGCCTCCTGACTCTGACCTCCCTCACTCCCAGCCACATGCGATGCACCCATCACACCACCACGTCTCTGTCGCCCACCAGTCTCACCTGCATGCCTCTGTCGCCCACCAGTCTCACCCCCACCAGTCTCACCCCCACGCCTCTCTCTCCCACCAGTCTCACCACCAGCAGGCGCCCGGCGTCAACAACAACGCGCCTCACTTCCAGCCCTCTCACCCTCACCACTTTCACCCTCCGCCTCAAGGGCAGTTTCAAACGGAACCCCAACCCCAACAACAACAACAACAACAACAGCCACAACAACAGGCCCTGAGCCCCCCTCCTCCTCCCCACCAGTACCCTCCCCACCCTCACGCCGCCCCCCAGCACCACGCCAGGGTGCCGTCGGTGCCCACCGGAGCCGTGCCCCTCCACCAGCTGTCCCAGCTCTACATGGACCCCCTGTTCCCCGGCTTCCCCGTAGGGGAGAAGGGAGAGGCCCTGCCCACGCCGCCGCCATACTCCATGAGCTTCAACGGGAGTGACCTGCCCAGGGGTGAGTTGTTTTAACGGGAGTGACCTGCCCAGGGGTGAGTTGTTTTAACGGGAGTGACCTGCCCAGGGGTGAGTTCGAGGTCCCATCACCCCTTTAGCCCCTCCTAGATTCAGCTTTTAGTGAATAGGAAACTTTGTCCTACACAAATATTAACCCATTTAGGCCTGACGTCGAAATTCGCTCTGAAAGAATATATATTCAAAGATTTGAGCTGCATTTTCACGATTTTTCAAAAATAGCAGACCTACAAGCTCGTAGATCTGCTATTTTTCAATAGCTAAAGCATAACATAATGCTAACACCAAAAGGGGTTCCCGCCCCAAAATGGGTTAAATTCCTATCGACAATGAATGGTAGAATTTTACGTCATAGTGTCTGAGGAAATAGTGTCTATTTTTTTTATCATGATGATGTACGATGATAAGAGCGCCCTGCCGTTATGTGTGATGATAATCCGAGCAGCATTATGACTCAGTATGATCATAATTTTCTATCCCAATCTTGTGTTCTGTGTTCCAGATGTTCACATTCTGAGGTTTTTCTTCAATCTGGGACTGAAGGTAAGACCAATGCTATATTTGTAGTGAACAGATGCTAGGTAATAATACAGATACAGTATAGCTTACTTGTGGACAGACGATGCTAGGTTCATGGTTTATTTGTACTAGTAAACATGTTAGGTATATGGTTTCCTTGTAGATGGACGCTAGGTTACAGTACAGTATAAGGTGTACTTGTAGACAGATGCTAGGTATGTGGTTGCGAACGCAGTGAGCCACTTACTATGACAGCAAGGGCTAAATGTCTGTGTGTGTGTGTGTGTGTCACGCTGTTACACCACCCACCCGCCACCAGAGGGCGCAGCTGTAGCACACACACACACACACACACACAGGGCGCAGCTGTAACACACACACACACACGAGCTGCGTTCGCTTCACGCGTTTGCGCGTCTTACTTGTGTACTTGTAGACAGATGCTAGGTATGTGGTGTACTTGTAGACAGACAGGGGGTTCCCCAGCTAAATGGTAACCAAATGGACCCTTGTATATCTTTCATTTTACACTCTCACCCTTACAGGTCCATCCATTTGGTTTCATTTTTCGCTCTCAAGAGTTAAATTATTGTTAAATATCTGCATTACTTAATTCTACACAATTAGAGAATGTAGAAGCATTGTTATTTTGATCAATGTTTGCCTGTTTTCTCTCCTATGGTACCTACCATATCAGTTGCCTACAGCATGGAATTGTGGACAAAATATTATCCAATGATAACCAAATGATAAATATTCTTTTAAAAGTTTTGGGTCTGAGAGGCTAAAATCTCTTTTACACAGCGACCATCTCCAGATAAAACGTCAAAGTCCCCTTTGCGTTCTCATTTTTTATTGACCCTTTACACGAGAACGCACACTTTATGAAAACGCTATAATGTCGCTAGGTGGCGGTAATGGGTTGCCAGATAGACCAGTCACCCGCGTTATGTACAAGAAGAAGAGCCACGGGATGGATATATATTTTATAATACATTAGGCTACATAAACGCTGCTGCCGTTTACATCATGGTTTTACATTCACCATCGCTGATGAGCAGCACTTTGTAGGCGAGGAGGGAGGCTTGTTCAGGAACTATATTATATCATATATGGCTCTGCATCAATGTAATACACGTATGCGCTGTGAACCAACGTGAGCCGTGATGTCATAAGTTTTGCGGATTCATCGTTTTGCCTGTTTACATGGAGAAGGGATAAAACGGCGTTCTCAAAGATTTCCACTCTGGAAGGTGGTTTCACTTTGTTGCGTTTTCACCTCCTGAAAACACAGTTCTCGTGTAAAAGGACACCAGCAAACGATACTTTATTTTGCCGTTTTCTATGAACACCATTCTCGTGTAAAGGCCACCTAAATCTCATGAAATGGTGGTCCGTGTGGCTCAAACGCTGAATAAATAATGGACCCTGATATGAAAAGGGTTGTAATAAACCACTGGCGTACCCGACTGACGTCGTCTCCATATGGTGTGTCTCTCCCAACAGGCGTACTCCAACCCCATGTTCTCTCCGTACATGTACCTCCTCCCCCTGCAGCAGGCCTACACCATGCAGCCCACCCTCCCCCACCTCTACCCCCCTCCCCCCGGCCCCGCCTCCTCCCGGGACCCCTCTCCCCTCCCGCCCCCCCTCCCCCCTCTACTCCATCAGTCCGGCGCCGCCCGCCAGCCCCCAGTACGACCACTTCACCCCCCCTCCTCCTGCTGCCCCTCCGTCCCACGACCCCAACCCTCCCCCTCCCGTGCCCTCGCAGTGGCAGCAGCCGCAGCACCTGGGCGGCGGCGGCGGCGGCGGCGGCGGGGTCAGGCAGTTCTCGTCCTATCCCGTGGCGGCGGGGGGGGTGTACCCGTCTGCCGCCACGCCCCCCTCCTACCCCCACTCCCACTCCCCCACCGCCGCCTCCCAGTACCTCTATCAGCCCAGCCTGCCCCAGTACCCCACCTCCCCGCTGGGGTACCCCCCTGAGTTCCCGGGGGGCCACGGCGCGGAGCAGCACCAGCACCAGCCTCCGGCCGGCGGCAGAGGCCTGCTGCAGGGCCTGGCGCTCAGGCAAAGCCCCGGCTTCGCGGAGGCCTCCTCCGTGGCCAACGCTAACTTTGCTAATGCTAACGGAAGCGCAGCCTCAGGTAGGAGCACTTTATTACACACCGGTGGTTCTCAGACCTTTTTAATTCAAGGACCCCCAGTTCAGTGAGCGTTTGTTCACCTGTAAGATTTGGTTTTGTCTCGGTAACAAAACTTCATAGGAACAATACTGGCATAACTAAGTAAACTAAAAACTAAAAACATTAAAAAAATGTTTTTACATGATAGACGACAATAGCTTAAGTATTTATGATGCATTCTCTTAATGACTTTACTTCGCCTCTACACGTTGAGGTGTTTTGGTATGAAAACCCACATATAATATGCATGAAGCCAAACCGCTTGAAATTGAGTTTTCTTTTGTTACTGTAAAATAATCTTTTGAAATAATAAAAATCATTTGTAGTAAACAAAAAAAGAATGTTATTGATTCCATGTGGGAAAGCTTCATTGTTTACTTTATGGTTCATTTGATTCTCTTTCTTCACGTCTTTTTCCATCTAATGGTTTGCTTGTGTTTTGTTCTGTAGCCATGACAACCAATGGGGAAAACAAAGATGGCAAACGTGTTTTACCGGTGGACTTTAACCTAGTAAGACACACCTACGCACACACACACACACACACACACACACATTTATGAATTTACAGTAACAGTTTTGGACATGCAAGGTTTCCCGCACAACAGTGACGATACGTTCTTCTCCTCAGGTCACATTTGTCTCTGACTCCTCCCACCACCCGCCACGTGGTTTTGGCCTGCCCAGATTCACAGAAGTCCCCGTGGCGGCGTTGGGCGGCGACCACCCCCGCATGTCCCCGGCGCCCTGCGGCCCTCTGGAGGCGGCAGACCTCAACTGCTTCGCCCCTCCCTTCCAGCCGTCGGCCGCCGGTCATCATTACGCGGCCGGCGGCGTCTACGCCGGCGCGGAGCCCGTCGTCCGCGGGACCACGCCCCTGTCCGTGGGGTGCAGCACGGAGGACGAGCCGCGGGAGGACGAGGGGGGGGGGGAGGAGGGGTGCGGGGGGGAGGAGGCGGAGCAAGCGGCGGATGCCATGAGCCACCACAGGGGGAACCGGCGGTACAACCCCCGCTTCCGAGAAGGAGGGGAGAGGGGCGGCAGGGGGAGGGGTGGTGGGGGGGACCGGGGACGTGGACGGGGGGGATACAGGAGGGGTCGAGGAGGGGGGGAAGGAGGAGGAGGAGGGGGGGAAGGAGGAGGAGGAGGAGGAGGAGTGGGGGAAGGAGGCGAGGGATCGGAGGAGAGGAGGGAGTACACTAGGGAGAGGAGGCGAGGTGGAGAGAATTACATGTATAATTATAACGCTGGCTTCAGGGGATATGGTTATCAGGGCGGTCGAGGGAGGGGCTTCTAACGCCCCCCCCCCGAACTCGTACGCGGTCATGCGGTGGACGCGGCCGACCGGTTTTCGGCGCGCAGCCATCGTGCGACGGGGCATAAATTAGGCGTAACAACTCGTGGATGTTGGAATAGGGGCGTGCGTGTTGCCAACAGCTGTTCCGCTTGTTTGTTTCATTGGACGAATGAAGCTTGAGGCTTTTTTTGTATCATCTAAACGGAACCGGGGGTTGCCAGGTTGGGGTTAAAGTCTGTAACACACCCATGGCACTTCGGCACTTAAGTTGCCTCCCTTTCCGCCCCCCCCTTTCCCAGCATGCATTGTGGCTACATACATTTGGTCCCGAGTACAAATTAAGCGGACGTGTTTATTTGGATGATTGGTTCTTTTTTTGCACCTTGTTTGGTAGGAGTCACGTTGGAACCCGCCTTCACGGCTCTACTTTACACTTTATGTATGTTCTCCAAAGCTCTGACCGTGTGCTTCGCATGTTAGTAGCTACAAGCAACTTAGACGCTTGCCACGTCTCTGTATTACCTTCCATTGACGCCGGCATTCGCGAAGCAGAAGTCAGATCCGGTCGTGTTATTAAACGATGATAAACTCGCCAATATTGCATCTGTACGGCTAGCTCGAGTCATCCTCTTTCTTTGTCAGGTCTTTGTTTTCATCTATGTAAAGGAGAGCTTTGCAGATTGGCCTGTACGAGTTGGAGAAGGTGGCTGAGGCGGAAGTTAGTCTACTCTCCCAGTGCAAATGAGCCTGATGTGGCCTGTTTGAGCCGCATGACAACAACTAGGCTCTAACACGATAACACGCAATCCAAAATGTGCCTTCCCGTGCAAGAGGAAAGATCTTGGTGCTGTTTCGGGACTTTTTCTATCTCGTGAATGTGCTGTTAATGGAGGGGAGGAGAATGCAACTTACGCGGCTAACATCTAAGTTGTTTACGTCTAGCATGTTGTTGTTGTTGCCCTGATATCCTGTCTGTCAAGTTGCTGGCACACAGATTCATTAGTTAATGCGGGACAAATCTCAACAACCACCCAATGCTTTTGTGCCTTGATAATAAGATAAGACCTGTATTCTCCTCATTAATCGTTAAAAAGTCCTCTGGCGTAGATTCAACGGTAAGACTCGTGGCGCTGTCGTTGTCTTGCTAATGCTACGCTATATAAAACACTGGTTCACAGCGTTGGATCCTCCGGAGTCCACCGGGGGTTCCAAATGGGTCTTTATGTGTCTGTAACTCTTGAGAGTCCATTTGGTTCCATTTGTACTCTCAGAGTTAAATGAACATCCCACAGATAAGACATCTGTTCCATTTGTACCCTCTCAGTGTTACAGACCCCAGACTCTGAGGAACGGTGTCGTAAAGCACTGAACGGTGTACAGTGTTGTCATGTACAGTGTGTTTGTACGTATGTATATATATGTTGGTTTGCCTTTCAGTGGTGGATGTTTTTTGTATAGTCTTCCATGGGCTTTGTTCAGACGTTTCCTTCCTTTTTGTTCTATGAAGTTGGCTGGTTCTTAGCTGCTGGTCCGTAGCGTTAGAGGGTCTTAGGAGGTTATCCTTAACGCTGTGGTACTGTCCATCCTTTCCCCTCACACCCACGGTAGCGCAGCGGCCGCAGCCTCTCGTCTTTAGTTTAAAATTTTAAAATACACTTTCGCTACTCACCTAAACAAAGACGTTTTTTTAATGTTGAAAGCCTACTTTCCTTAGTGGGAACACTCAGCGCCACCACCTCACGTCCAAAATACACTTTTTGTCCAGAAAATAAAGTATTTTACCCGAAAAGAAAGTATACTGATCTTGTCAATAGAAACTTGTCATTGAGCAGGTTTTGGGGGGTGGGGGGCTCTGAATGTTCCCACTAAGGAAAAAAAGTAGGCTTTCAACTCCTCCAAACCGTGTTTGTTTTGGTGAGTAGAGAATTAATTAAACGAACCTGTCCAGGTGTCACTTATTAGTCTATTTCAAAACCAGACGTAGAAGACTCCTAGACTGTTGCTGGAACATAAAATGTCTTCTTGCTGTACTTTAAGTGCCTTAAGTTCAGTCTTTTGTTTTTCCATTCCATTCTGCTGTAAGAAACCAAAGCTGTACAGAAACTACAGTTTTTCTGGGTTTTGTTATTGTTGTATTGTTTCTGTAAGTTTAAATGAATAAAATTTGGTTCAACTGGAGAACAGTGGTGGCGTTTATTGTAAGATCATGTTTTATGCAGTTAAAACATTGTTGAATTGTTAGGGCCGATTCATACTCCTATTTTACCGCTGTTTCGGCGCTGTAGTGCCGAAATTATTTCGGCTCGTGAAAATATACCGGTAATTTAAATCGTGAAAATATAATTTATTTCAGAAAACTGACATTTTTGCCTTAGCCTATAGGTTTTCAATGGTACCCCAACGTTCAACCCCTGAATTTACCATGATCCAAAATGTATATTATAATCCATTTTTAATGTTATTTGGATGACCCTAAGGATCATAAAAAAACGTGAACGATTACTATTGCAATTCTTTTGGGTCAAATCTTTGATCTTGACTGGCCTATGAAATCATCATCAAACCCGGAAGTTATGTGTGTCAAAAAACTACTTTCTGGCCTTGACAGCCCATACATCCAAACAGAAGTCCTGTCTGATTGCATTAAACAATGTTAAACTCACTTTGCATGTTGCTTTGCCATTCGATGTGCCATTCACTTTAAGCATGCGCATACCCTCTATTAGGCATGGTTAAAGTCAGTATGATTGCATTTTTTTCAGTCTGTCAACCTCGAGGGACCTGAGTGGGAACACCACTGTTTACATGTGTAAGAGCCATGAATTGGTCATTATGTTGGTCTATGAAATGAGTGGGCTGTCACTGGTGATTAACGTGGATGATTGACGGGCATAGGGGCGGACCTGATTCATTCAATACCTCACCTAGTTCACCTGCCTCACACACAGTGAGAGAGAGAGGGGGTGTGTGGGAAGCCGCACTTTTGTTGACCGCTTTATACCACTTATTTTGTTTTATTTATTTACTTTATTTACGTTGGATCGCTGTGACTACTTTACTTTATGTTTGAGCACCGTTTTCAGTTATGCACCTGCCTTTAATAAAACACCTTAAACGCATTGTTTTGGACCCAGCGAAATCCCTTTGTTCACGGAGCGCGTCTGACAACATGGCCCATCCCATCGCCTCTCAGCGACTTATTTATACATCAATCTCCCGTAGTCGCTTTACAACATGTCTGGCACGATTCTGAGAGCATCATTATATATGCCATGGTGCCACCTGCAACTTATTAACCTTTACTGATAATATAGTAAGGATTTGGCTTAGGGTTCAGGGTTTGATTTGTAAGAAGGGAAAAATAAACATTTTGACAAATTAAACCCTAATGCAAATAGACACTCTACAAGCTCGTATATCACAAAAGTCCCTAAAATAGGGAAGCCAAGGATGTGGTTTAAAAAATAATTATATTTGTTAAATCAGGAATTAAACATATCCCCACCAGCCATAAAAACAAATGACTAGAGTACATCAGAAGCAGAAATAAAAGGGGTTCAAAATGAAGAATTAATTTTAACGGTTTCTTCCTTGTAATGAATAACATGGGTGGATTTGTGGTTCATTGTTGTCTTTGTAATGCAATTGTAGTCATCGTTTTGTATTCATTAATGAGCATTGTTTTAATTATCAATGAGCTCTCAAGGTGTGGTCCCTGGGGTTGATTTCAGGGGGTCCCCAGCTAAATTGTTGATATTTAGGAACAAAATGGACCCTTGTAGGTCTGAAACTTTGACAGTGAAAATGTAACCAAATGGACCATATAGGTCCATTTATATACACTCAAGAGTTTTGGGTGTCCGTAACCCAAACGAACGAGAACCACTGAAATAGACAATTTGCTAATTGCAATTGCTTTGTGTTGCGGCTCTCCTCACAGCATCCTCATGAGTTAAACGGCAATGCGCACTTTTAAGAAAATACGATTTTATTCAAACCAAGAAAACAAGTAAAACAGATGTGTGTTCAGAACAGAAACAGTGTGAGACGGGCAGCCTCTATCAGTTTTCTTTAAGTTCATCAAAATACTCACAAGGTTGTGAAGTAGAACAACCTTGTGAGTAGAACTTTCCCAGTTGTGCTGTATACTGGGGGCACAGCTGAGTAGAACTTTCCCAGTTGTGCTGTATACTGGGGGCACAGCTGAGTAGAACTTTCCCAGTTGTGCTGTATACTGGGGGCACAGCTGAGTAGAACTTTCCCAGTACAGTCTCGAGCCTCCCACAAGTTTCAAAAGCTTCTGTCAAAAGGGTAGCGCTACAAAGTATCAAACACTTGCCATGGCATGAAGGGTTTGAATAATTCAGACACTGCAATAGTAATTAAAAGTGGCATTTTGTGTTGTATTTGGATAAGTCCTATTAGTTGTGTTGAGATATTTAAATTGTTTGATTTGTTTTATTTCATACAGTTTGGGGGGGTGAATTGCCATATGTGTAAACACCACTACGTCAACATTGGCACGGGTGAATTGCCATAACTCCACTGCAAGAAATATGAAATACATGAGTTTTTCCGTTTTATGATCATTGCTAATATCTACATACGATACGGTGTTTTGATATGAAAACCCACATTTTGTATTTAACCCATTTAGACCCGAGGCCGATTCTAAAAGCACCTTCTAAATCCTAACCTACGTTTTCGGCTTCAAAACTCAGTGAGGTGTGACGATTTCACCGAGAGGCCTCCTGCTTCAGTAAACATACATGGGGCATGCATATGTATTAGTCCGGCACAGCTTGCCCTGTCAAAGGTGCCAATATGGCGGCCGGATTGACACATTGAATGAAAAGCAGCGGCCAATGTGGTGTCTATACTACTGTTGAATTGAGTACAATCGGCCACAATGGAAACAAGTCCCCTGGGTCTTTTTGTGTCATCCTTTTAGCATAATCTTTGACTGTACTACCTGCCGGTACTGTTAAACCCGCTAATAAAATATTAAATCAATAAATCAAACGTGTGTATACTGTATATATATATATACGAGTACAACCACAGAGTAAAACTTTTTCCCATTGGCTATCAATTCATTGCTACAAACAGAAAACAACCACAATTTGTGCAGTTCCCAGACTTTAAGACTCGTCCAGATGAAGGCTTGTAGGTAAATGTGTACAGGTGTATATAGGTGAGGATAAATGTCTATGAATCATCTGATGGTTCGGTACATCATGAAGTCCACTGTGGTGCACCGTGGGTATTTTCCGATGGAACTCTCTTCTACGGGCGTGTAGACTTTGATCTGCCTCATGTGAGTGTCTCTGCCGTTCTGGTGGTTGGCCAGAACGGCTATCTGGATCATAAACGTACGGATAGGGCTGTTCGCCTGGAAGACAGACAGAGAGAGAGAGAGACAGAAACCGTTACTTTTCAGGAGATTTAACCTCAGTCCTGAATTCCAATGGATCCAATGTAGTTATAATTTGAACATAAGCTCTATCTATCTTTAATCATAAGCTCTATCTAAAACAGAATGAACTACTTTCACTTTGTCTTTCCAAATAAAAAAAAGTTTAAATAGAGCATGAACTTGTAGATCAGACATCTTTGTTTTTGTGTGACTTGTACTTCGCTGTACAAGTAGGGTATTCAATTACAAAAAAAATATGGAGACAGGATTTCTGCCCGACACTGCAACAATACATTTTTGTATGTAGCATACATACAGAACAGATACAGTACAAAAGGTAATATTTACATTGTCTAATAAGGAGATGTGGATCCATCCACTGGGCTCCACCATTTCCAACTGCTGTAGAGGAGGAGAAATGAAAGAAGAGAGGACGAGAAGAGAATGAAAGGAGAACAGTTAATAAAAAGTCATCGTTTATTGGTTTTAGAAAATGGTTACAAAATATAGCATGAAAATTGTGAACATGTTCCAATATATTGAATATAATATTGGATATAACGTGATGGAAGATAGAATGGTTACTGTGATTTCTTGCAGGTTGTGGAAGTTGTTTCCGACTCGGACAGAGATTTTACTGGGAGTGTAGCTCTCATCCGACTTATAATCAGCATAAATGCACAACATCTTCACCGTGGTCTTCCTCCTGGAGGACAAGAAACACCATCATCATGATGTCTGCCATGTAACCTCGCGTCACCAGTCACCACCAAGCCTGGTCTCATTCATTTATGACTGTTCCAACAATTTTCTTTTTTTCTGCTCACTGATCACACTTTTCCCTGAACTGTGGTAAAACGTTAATGGTAAAAAGGTGCACAAGTGTAGGCCTATGTGTGAACTATACCTGAACTGTATATTAACCAGATGAGGCTGAGAGCCATCAGACTGCCAGTAGGTCTCCAAGTTATCATCCCTCAACTGGTCCACTCCAAAACCTGATGGGGAGAGAGAGACAGAGCGAAAGAGAGAGACTTTGAGAGGCAGTCAACATGTTGAATGATTGATAACCAAACATTGCAACATACTGTATTTTCATTTTGTCAGTGGAGCTGTCATTATGTCAATCAATCTCACCTGGTTTACATGAGGACAGGGACCACACAGCCTGGGAGCCTATCTCTCGGACGGTACCAGTTCGCTCCAGTTGTTTGGGGTCCGCCCCTGGGGGGGTCTTACTTGGCGTGGCCATCCTCTAAAAGCCACAGTTCACAGGTCAGCAGTGCGTTCAACAACACTAACGCATCGTTAACACAACTACACAACAAGTCAGTTTATATTATATTTCCTTTGCTGCTTTGTGTTAAGCACATTGAATTCCATTGTTGTTGCACTAGCCATGGTTTATGACGCTCGTATTTCATGATAATCATCATGGCAGTCATGTAACGTTTCAGGGCTATTGTTGTACGTGCCTTGCCTTTACACGCGTTAACAGCAACACTGGTGCAGAGGTGTCCTGTCAATTCCCAGCCCTAGAATGTCTGTGATCTTTACAGACAGACATTTCATGCATTCCAAATACATAGATCGGTCCTATCCGCGCAGGCTGACTGACCTAATGGACAGTTAGTCTATGGACTTGATTGATTGTAGCCGCCACACACACAGCTTACCTGTTAACCTGCCAAAAGATCCTCAACGTGTCCGTTCAGCGGCTCAAATGTCGTGTCGCGTTATTTAAATCCGAAAAATACATTAAAAACGTTCCTTTTTTGTTTGTTTTTTTCGCTTCTTCTCCTTCGAATCTCCCACTTCTTTAACTCAAGTTCGGTCGCTGGTTGGTGACGTCACGCTCAGTCGCAGGTTTTATTGCGTCATTACTGGCAAAGGTTGTATGGTTTATTTTGGTTTCTCCGATATAATTATAAACTATAGTTTCTCCTTCATCTACACAAAATAATGAACGTGATATTAACATAATCAATTTTGTAATTATTTTAGTAAATACATAAATTATGTAATACAAATACATACATCAAATAGCTATTCTAAGCCTTTATTTGTCTTTTTTATGAAAACTATTTGTAACTATATTTTCTTAGGCTTCTATGGTCTGGTGACTGGTGTTGTTCTTTGTTTGTATGTATTTATTTTATTGTCAATTATTTTTTTAAACAACGATGATTTTTACTGCGTCATCCCGCCGCGACCGCGCCTTCCGACCAGCGTCAAAATTGACTTTAGAGTCTAGACTTCTCCCCATCTGGCCTAGAGCTGGATACGGAACCAGTCTCTGCGTTTGTGTGTAATGTGTGCGTGGAAATGACCGGATACAGTGGGCGGGCTCCAGACCGGAAAAAGAGCACGGAACCAGGGCTTTCCACGGGTACCGCCCAGATAGTACCGCCATGTCCACTTATTATAAGCGACTTTGTACTTGTTTTCTGTGAGTTGCGGCGTTTTGTGGGGCTTGATGAATTGAAGCCCTGGTCCAAGGCTTACAGCGAGCCTCTCTCTGACGCCTTGTGGAATTACCTTCCACAGCCCTCTGGTCATATTTCCACTCCCGTGCGCTGTTTTTCTAATACCAGCAAATAAACAAAACGGCGCAACCACTCACCGAAACAAAGCCTGCTAGACCTTGGTAAAAGTCTATTCTCGAACCTGGGAAGCGTCTCAGGTCCCCAGTTTCTCTCTAAAATGCACTTTGTGCCATTTTAATAACGCAATGTACCCTGAATTTAATGACAGTTAGTGAGTAACGCTATCCTACACTCGCGAACCGCCAGGATCACATTACTGGCGGTTCGCGAGTGTAGGATAGCGTTATCAGTTAAATTCAGGGTACATTGCGTTACTAAAATGGCACAAAGTGCATTTTAGAGAGAAACTGGGGACCTGAGACGCTTCCCAGGTTCGAGAATAGACTTTTACCAAGGTCTAGCAGGCTTTGTTTCGGTGAGTGGTTTCGTCGTTTTGTTTATTTGCTGCCATTAGAAAAACAGCGCACGGGAGTGGAACCAGAGGGCTGTGGAAGGTACTTCCACAAGGCGTCAGAGAGAGGCTCGCTGTAAGCCTTGGACCAGGGCTAGGTTACCTGCTGTGCAGCCCATCCTCCGCCCACATCATTAGTATGTTGATTAGTAATAGTATTTAGGCTGCGCAGCTCTCAGCAGCTGTCTGTCTCTAGCATGACCACGTTCGTTCTGGGAACTCACTTTAGTCTCAGTCATCAGTCATTCTCCACAGAGAGGTGACCATCAGTCAGTAAATTATGTCTCTAGTCGTGGACCATTTGTTGTTCAGTTGTTCTCTGTGCGTGGAGGTGCTGAAGGAGCCAGTGACTCTGCCCTGCGGACACAACTACTGCTTTGGCTGCATCGAAGGAGCCTGGGACCAGGAGGCCGAGGAGAAGAGACTGTCCAGCTGTCCCCAGTGTGGAGAGAGCTTCTGTCCACGGCCTGCTCTGAGGAGGAACCACATGCTGGCTGAGGTGATCATTCTGATGAACATCAGAGACACGAAGTAGACTTGGATTAATTTCGCACACCAGGCTTTAGACTTGGATCGAGACGCCCAGAGTCTTGGAGTTTAGTTAAAATAATCTTTGCACTTTCTCACATGAGGTCCGTATATCTACATAAACGTTCATATTTCAAATGTAAAGTGCTTAACCTATGTACACGGATGTCTTTATGTACGGTCGATCAGAAGTACCTGTATATTATTTATTGTTCAATAACAAGCCTTTTAATCAGATCGGTGGCCATTTTTTCTGTATACTTTCAACTGCGCGACCCTATCGGTTGGAAGGTGTATTGCACTCTGATATATTGTATTAACTTTGATGAAAAAATAGCCACCGATGGGATTCAAATGCTTTTTATTGAACAATACGGACTATACGGGTACTTCTGATCAGCCGTACATGATTGTAACATCCGTGGCCATTGGGAAAGCTATTTATATTTTAAATCTGAGCGTTTTGTAGATGTACGTAGCCCAAGTGCGGAAGTACAAAGGCTATTTTTAACTAAACCCCAAAGACTTTAAATTGAAAATATAGGGTATGCGCATGCTTATAGTGAATGGCACATCGAGTGGCAAAGCAAAGTGAGACTTTAGTATATTATATGAAAGCTATTATAAGTCTTGTATTAATGCTAGAGCTGAATAATAACATGACTTTACTGATCACTTGGAATGTTATCATGAATGGTGGAGTAAGTAAACGTTTTTTCTTTTTCCTTTTTTTTAAATTTATCTTTAAGTTGTCAGTCTATTGTAAGCAATGAATCTAGCGTCTGTTTAATGACATGCTAGCTAACCCATAGGAAAAATCACAGGATGGTTGTCAAAACTAGGTCGAGTGCTACAGGCTGATCTGAAATCAGTACTAGTCTGTACCAGTGTCATGTTCAGGAAGTGAACTTGTACCAAGCTGCCTGACGCATTCAATAATCACTTAGTTCATATTTGTGGCTTTTGGCTCTGAAGACGTATTGGGCTATGTACTGTTTACACGTTGGAAAGAATGTATAGCATCATTTACACTGCAGAAATAACTGATATATTTTTTTAAAGAACTCTGAATACTTATGCAAGATGTTGTAAAACAACGTGAGCGGAGGTCAAAGGTCAGAGCAGACAGTGTTCAGATAACATGATGATCCTGTGTCTGTCATGTGACGTGTCTGTCTTATCATTTCTTTATCAGTGTCTACACTACATTAACGGTGGTAGTTACAACGACACACACACACAACCTGTTGTGGTTTCAGTGCCTTGCTAAACGGCACATGAGCAGTGTTGGGGTAGGAGTGAGTGGCCATTCACTTCCACTCCCAGATTTTTTCTGCCGGTCTGGAGAATCGCACCAAAGTGCAACAGGTGTGCTCCTCTAACATTTATAGGACTTTATAGGACTTCAGTTCCAATTGGCAAGGTAAACATGTACATACAGTAGAATGCAGAGGGACAGTGTAGTGTCTCAGTAAACTATAGGATCATAGAATGCAGAGAGACAGTGTAGTGTCTCAGTAAACTATAGGATCATAGAATGCAGAGAGACAGTGTAGCGTCTCAGTAAACTATAGGATCATAGAATGCAGAGAGACAGTGTAGCGTCTCAGTAAACTATAGGATCATAGAATGCAGAGAGACTTCGTGACAATAAAGTGAATCTGAATCTATTCGTAGCTTGTGGAGAAACTGAGGACTCCAGATGTCCAGCGGCCTTCCGTCTCTGCCGCTCCGCTCTATGCCGGGCCTGCCGACGTAGCCTGTGACCTTCACCACAAGCCCATGGAGGTGTTCTGTCGGCCTGCTCTGAGGAGGAACCACATGCTGGCTGAGGTGATCATTCTGATGAACATCAGAGACACGAAGTAGACTTGGATTAATTTCGCACACCAGGCTTTAGACTTGGATCGAGACGCCCAGAGTCTTGGAGTTTAGTTAAAATAATCTTTGCACTTTCTCACATGAGGTCCGTATATCTACATAAACGTTCATATTTCAAATGTAAAGTGCTTAACCTATGTACACGGATGTCTTTATGTACGGTCGATCAGAAGTACCTGTATATTATTTATTGTTCAATAACAAGCCTTTTAATCAGATCGGTGGCCATTTTTTCTGTATACTTTCAACTGCGCGACCCTATCGGTTGGAAGGTGTATTGCACTCTGATATATTATATTAACTTTGATGAAAAAATAGCCACCGATGGGATTCAAATGCTTTTTATTGAACAATACGGACTATACGGGTACTTCTGATCAGCCGTACATGATTGTAACATCCGTGGCCATTGGGAAAGCTATTTATATTTTAAATCTGAGCGTTTTGTAGATGTACGTAGCCCAAGTGCGGAAGTACAAAGGCTATTTTTAACTAAACCCCAAAGACTTTAAATTGAAAATATAGGGTATGCGCATGCTTATAGTGAATGGCACATCGAGTGGCAAAGCAAAGTGAGACTTTAGTATATTATATGAAAGCTATTATAAGTCTTGTATTAATGCTAGAGCTGAATAATAACATGACTTTACTGATCACTTGGAATGTTATCATGAATGGTGGAGTAAGTAAACGTTTTTTCTTTTTCCTTTTTTTTTTTTAAATTTATCTTTAAGTTGTCAGTCTATTGTAAGCAATGAATCTAGCGTCTGTTTAATGACATGCTAGCTAACCCATAGGAAAAATCACAGGATGGTTGTCAAAACTAGGTCGAGTGCTACAGGCTGATCTGAAATCAGTACTAGTCTGTACCAGTGTCATGTTCAGGAAGTGAACTTGTACCAAGCTGCCTGACGCATTCAATAATCACTTAGTTCATATTTGTGGCTTTTGGCTCTGAAGACGTATTGGGCTATGTACTGTTTACACGTTGGAAAGAATGTATAGCATCATTTACACTGCAGAAATAACTGATATATTTTTTTTAAAGAACTCTGAATACTTATGCAAGATGTTGTAAAACAACGTGAGCGGAGGTCAAAGGTCAGAGCAGACAGTGTTCAGATAACATGATGATCCTGTGTCTGTCATGTGATGTGTCTGTCTTATCATTTCTTTATCAGTGTCTACACTACATTAACGGTGGTAGTTACAACGACACACACACACAACCTGTTGTGGTTTCAGTGCCTTGCTAAACGGCACATGAGCAGTGTTGGGGTAGGAGTGAGTGGCCATTCACTTCCACTCCCAGATTTTTTCTGCCGGTCTGGAGAATCGCACCAAAGTGCAACAGGTGTGCTCCTCTAACATTTATAGGACTTTATAGGACTTCAGTTCCAATTGGCAAGGTAAACATGTACATACAGTAGAATGCAGAGGGACAGTGTAGTGTCTCAGTAAACTATAGGATCATAGAATGCAGAGAGACAGTGTAGTGTCTCAGTAAACTATAGGATCATAGAATGCAGAGAGACAGTGTAGCGTCTACAACTTTTTGATCAAACTGGTCTTTGACAGATCGGTCAGTACAAAGAGGAGCTGGAACGCAACTTCAATGCCAAGGTACGAGAGGCACGCACGCACACACGTGCACAGAAACGCACACGCACAGGCACATACACAATACTGTAACTGCCAATGCCAAGGTACACACAGCAACGTTAAAGGACAACTTTGTTTGTTTTTCAAACTGGTTCATGTTTTAGGTTGGAGGTGACAAACTGACATATTGAGCCTACAACACAGTATGGTATCTCGCTAGTATCCCCCTTCACATTCAGTAGATCCCATGTTTTGTGGCCACATGTAATTTCCTGGGGTCTAGTAGGACTAAAGTAAATGATAAAGAAAACGCCAACATTTTGTCAAATATTGCTAAAACGAAAGCAGCAAATGAATAAAAACACTCTAAATACTTTCTCTATACAACCTAGAACATGAACCTTGGTGGAACAAAAAAAAAGTTGTCCTTTAACTCTATCTCTACCGCTAGCTGTTAGCATAAACCCCAGCTCCAGGGGCCAGCATACACGCTCACTTTAAGACGACAGTGTTTGCCCGCCCCCCACACATTGTTAGAGTTAAGTGCCTGTCGGCTCAGGATGTGAAGGCTACTGCAGATTTCCACGAGGTGTACACATACATGGCTGTGCTTACTTGTTGGAACGACGCGAGATGACATGGCCTTGGCCTTGCATACAAACACGCATCACACTTTTCTTCCAGATTCTTTTAACCAACTCTCTTTCGAATGTTTTCAGTTTGTTACTTTAACAATTATCTTTCTAAGCTCTCGTGTCAAGGAGCCACATGCAGCAGGCATTTTGTGCAGGAAAACATTAGAGCACAAGGCAGTGCAGTCAGCCGAGGCAAGATGGCGGTGACGGCAGTAAAAGAGGTAGTCAACGTGACGCCGTGTTCACACTAGTGGCGACAAAGCACCGCGCTACGAGCTGTTTTCAATGGAAGTCGGTGACGAGAAGCTTCAAACTGATGCCCGGCACTTTATATTTTGACTTAAGACTAGTGGCTACAAATAAGTTCAGCTGGCTTTGACTTTGTTCAGTACTCCAGTTTTTCATTTACACATTGTGGCTTGTGCAACGCTGATCTTTTGGCCCGACCGTTCACACTGCATTTGCAAGTGACTAGATCGGATCACAGAACTTTGTGTTGCAGCCTGAATCAGATCTGTGTCACATCTAGATTGGAATCCCATTTATTTAAATAAGTCTAAACACAAATGAGTCACATGGAATCCGATTTAGATCAGGTTACTGCGTTCAGACTGAGACGGATCTCCTGATATTAGTTTTTGAATCTGATTTGAAACCACCTCTGAATGTGGCTCGAGTCGCATTTGTAAAAATCTGATTCCATGTGACTTGTGTTTAGAGTGGACTTATTTAAACGGATTCCAGTCTGGAGGTGGCACAGTTCTGATTCAGGCTGCCAGTGTAAATGGGGCCTTAAACGGGGTTAAACTTGGAGACAATGTAGCTGAAAAGGCGTTGGTTGTTGTGTTGTCGCCACTATTGTGAACGCCGCATTAAGAAGTGAAACCTAGGCCAGAGAGTCTGTGTAAAGGAAGACTGACTGTATCATGTCTGTTTCCCAGCTAAAATGCTCAATGATATGAATCCCATCTTGTCACGCACACAAATGTATTTTAGTTTTGAGTGTTTCAGAAGCAATCATTGATGTGTATATATGCTGTATGTTTGCTTCCAACCCTCTGCGTACCGCAGCTGGAGAACGCCCAGCAGACTGCGTTGAGGAAGGGCGATGCCGTCAACGCCACCCAGGATGAGTTGACCACAACCAAGGTCCGCATGGAGACCCTCAGCGCACAGCTGCAGCTCTACCAGAAAGAGGTTGGTAGCCTAAACCAGGATAGACGGGAATAGTTGTAAATCTGGGACATTTGTATGCAAAAGTTCAAAACATCGTACTAGTGCATGCTACATTAGACTTAGAAGCTCAGCCAAAGTATTTCAATTTTTCAAAACTGCACAATAATTTAGAAACTGTAGATCACAAGGGCTATGCAGGTAGATCACATGACATGCCCCTAAAAAAGTATCTGACACTTGAATTAAGGTGACTTGATTCATTGATCAAAAAGGGCCTGTCAGCTCAAACCCACAAAGCAATGTTTTTTTTTCGAGTGTTGCTGTGCACAAACGCCAGTAGCATTACAGATAAATACAAAACTACCTATTCCAAGTGCATTTGACTTATATGTAACACCAGTATATATACAGTAGTTTAAATATGGAATATAATATTCCATATTTAAACTATTTTCAGCAATGGTATAATCTTTTTTCAGTAGGTAAAGGTAGGATCTTGTTGAGACAGTCATTTTGAAAGTAGCTCTCAGGTCAAAGTGTGGGCATTTTAAAATGTGTGATGACAGAAGGTATGCACGTGACATCATCGTACCCGGACGTTATGTGGGAACGCCTACCGATTGGCAAAACTACTTTCTGGCCTTGACAGCCAATACATTCAAACAGAAAAGTCCTATCTGACTGCATTTAAATGACCTTCAACAACATTAAACTCACTTGCATTGGCAAAAGGGGGGTAGGAGTTTAATACTTCATCCTACTCCTTTTTGGACATGGATTTATTATTTATTTTGACGTTTGAAATGCAACTCATCCATTCTTCTGTGTGCAGAAAGCGGCCCTGGAGGGCCGGGTCCAGGACTTGGAGCGGATCCTGGACAGAGAGAGGGAGCTGTGGAGCCAGAGGCTGGCCCAGAAGGAACAGGACATGCAGGGCATGCAGGCCAAGATGCTCCGACAGCTGGAAGACTACGAGAGCCTGCTGGACGTCAAGCTGGCGCTGGACATGGAGATCAACGCCTACCGCAAGATGTTGGAGGGAGAGGAGCAGAGGTAATGACCTCTGACCCTGGAGGGAGAGGAGCAGAAGTAATGTTCTTTAACCCAAATTCTAATACCCAGAATCTCGGGTATTGGAACACTTGCTCACTCGCACTCGATCGCTCCAGCCTGGCGGTGTTGTGGTGAAATTGGTGACCTGCCGAAATATGTGACCATCTTGACAAATTAAATCAAAACTAAGCTATGATGACAAACTATGACAAAACATACTGCCAAGAAAATGGCCGCTCTACAAGCTCAACGTGTCGCTGGAGACTCCCTTTTTTGCTGAGTGTGCGTGGGAATCGATGGTCGCTGATGGGGCTTTTGTTTTACAGGTTAACTCCACAAAAACAGGTTAGGGTTAAGTTTAGGCATAGTTTTTGTGAGGTTAGGGTTAGGTGTCACTCTCAGAAAAGGGCAGATCTAACTGTACAAGCTCACAACATGACACGTTCCCATGTCTTCCAGACTGCAGCTGTCGCCGAGCCCCGCCCAGCACTCGACGGTGGCGCCGACGCACGCGCACGGTGCGCGTAGGCTGAAGGGGAAGAAACGCAAGATGGAGGAATCCAGCGGCGGTACGCCGGCCTACAAGATGTCCACCAACTCCACGGCCTGCGGTCCCGTCAGCATCGATGAAGTCGACGTAGAAGGCAACTACGTCGTACTGAAGAACAACTCTGACACGGTAAGATGCTCCGTCAACTGTTGTGTGGATTTTGCGCCGTATGGTTGCAACTTACTCCGTATGGTTGCAACTAGGGATGCACCGATGTATTGACCACATATCTGTATCTGATATTTTGCCGTTATCAGTCAGTATGTGCAAATAAAACTGACATTAACCGATGGCAGTAGCCAATCTTTATCTGTTGTTGATAAGCATAAATTTTTGCGTTGGCTACGTTGGGGTGTGTGTGTGTGTATTTGTTTCCCCTGGCACAAAAGGGGGAAATAAAAACTAAAACTTATATCTGTATACTTATCGGCATCGGCTAAATTGTTATTTTAAACATCTGTATCGGCCAAGAATTTCCATAATTGTGCAACCATACGAAAGATGGAACTAGGGATGCAACATCTCAGCTACCTGGTCTCTACACTCTCCGTCTCCGGTCTAAAGCAAAGACTGAAGTTTGTCATCAGTTCTGGATGATTATGAATGTTTAAACGTAACAAACCTTGTTTTAGAAAAGAAGAAATGTATTGGGTTCAATTCTGTCTAGTTGGTGTGTGTTAACCCCTAGTCGCCTGCTAACATTTCCAGGAGCAGCCACTAGGGGGATGGGTGGTCAGAAGGACTCACCCGAGCATGGAGAATGTGTCCTTCCACATCCCTCCTTCCTGTGTCCTGCACGGAGGCCAGACACTCACTGTAAGTTCTACTGTACATCATTGTACTGGCACTCACTGTACTCTTCTAAGTTCTAACCCAGTGGTTTAACTCTTTTCATATCAAGGTCTATTATTTATTCAGCATTTGAGCCATGGAACCACCATTTGATGATTTTGATTTAGCCTCTCAGACCAAATATGATGTTGTCCTTGGAATGATTTTTGTCCACAATTCCATGCTGTATTGATGTTGGTACCATAAGAGTCGTAACAAGCTAACTCTCTAATTGCATGGACATCTTGTAAATTAAGTAATGCAGATCTGCTTAACAATACTTTAACTCTTTTGCATAATGGGATTTACTGTAATGCTTAAGAGTTGTGTGTGTGTGTGTGTGTGTGTCAGATCTGGGCAGCAGATGCAGAGATGGAGACTGGCCCTGGGAACATGGTCATGCAGGGTCACACAAGCTGGGGTCCAGTCACTGAGGGTGGGGTCCAGTCACTAAGGGTGATCCTCCTCACCCCCGACCAGGAGGTAAGGTTAAAACGTTCACTTAATCCTTTTTGCAAAAGAAAATATATGTTAATGACGTTTAACAACTACATGTTGTCTCAGTAAGACAGCCCTCCCCCTATCCACAAGGAGCTGTGCACCAAAGCATTATGGGAATTGTAGTCCAGCAAGGAAGTGAGCCCAGTGTCTATGACATCAGACACTGGGCTCACTGCTAAAATATCAAACCATATATTACCCTCAGGAAAGTGTTAAAAATCTTCTAAACCTCATTAAAGTATATTGTTTTTGCAAAAAGGGTGAAGTGTCCCTTTAAACTTAAAGGTTTCATGACCTCATTTACACCCAAACAACCTGAACTTTATACATTCAGGCCCCTTTTCCACCGGTTGGTTCCCAACGGGAACCGGTTCAGTTCTTAGTCCAGGAGCCAGGGCTCCAAAATTGGAACATTAATTATGAATTGAGTGGGTAAAACCATACCTAGATTATCACCATGGAACTTCCCCAATTGAGTACTTATTACAAATTAAATGTTTTTAAATATGCAAATGAGGCATTATGTAGGAAAATATGCAAAATAATAGAAAATATGAAAAAGCTACTATTGTGGAAGTGTTATCATGTATTAATTTACTTGTATTGATCCTAGTATAAACAATTTAATATAAGACTAGTTTTTCCCACCAATTTTGGAGCTCTGGCTCATGGACTAAGAACCAAAAAGAACTGAACCGGTTCCCATCGGGAACCAACCAGTGGAAAGGGGGTCTCAATGGATTTCTGTAGTTTTCTGAACCCTTTTGAGCTGCAATGAAGAGGCAAACATGCCTCAACAGTGACATCAGCTGGCAAATCCCTATGTCATATATATATATGGGATTTGTGGAGTTTTACCAGACGCCACAGGCAAATCAGAGCACTTGTTTGAGCCAGAAAACTACAGAAAATCTACTAAATGTTAAGTTCATGTTTTTAGGGTGCACTTGAGCTCAGAAAACCATCTCTCTTGGCGCAGTGAGCCGCAGCCGCGACACGCTCGGGAATCATTTGTAGTCTATCTAACCTAATCTATGTTAAAAACAAATCCGGATCGTATCTGCTCTTCTCTGCTATTTTAATGGTCATTGCTTGTCAATCAGTCCATGTTGGTGTTTATTTAGTTTTAGTCAGTATTTTTGAGTAACATACCAGTCGTAGTTTTAAATCGATACGTCCATGTGTCTAATGTGTTGTATTTTTCTAGGATTCATCTGCAGAGGCGAGCTGTGCCATTATGTAATATTACCTGGACCCCCTTCCACCTCGCACTGAATCTTTGTACCTGGATGGGCTGCCTTTAGCTTTGGAACTTTTTTTCCTTGTGTGTGAACATATTATACAATTTTAATGGATGTTGTTTTGCATAATAAAGATTTTTCTAACGCAAATTCTGTTCATTCATCCATCGTCTTGCTGCTTCATTGGAACTGCAGAGGTGTAACGGATTTAGTGGCATCTTTGTGAAAAAGATTAGTTCTAAATGGATCCAACCATAGAGCTTAGATCCATTTAGAACTACAACCATGGAGGTGTGGAACAGGTGGCTGTACTCTAAACACAATGTCCTGTTTCACAAGTTTTTAAATTTATAAGAATCATAATGAAAATGGCAGATTTATTTATTAGATAGGCTATTGTCAAATCAATGGCCAAAATGTATATATACAGTGCCTTCGGAAAGTATTCACACCCCTTCACTTTTACCACATTTTGTTTTGTTACAGCCTCATTTCAAAATGAATTCAATTCGTTTTTTTCCTCATCAATCTACACACAATGATGAAGTGTAAAGTTTTCTCACATATTTTGTTAATTTATTAAAAATAAGAAGCTGGAAAAACACATGTACATAAGTATTCACACTCTTGACTTATACTAAGTTGAGGCACCTTTGGAAGCAATTACAGACTTTTTGGGAATGATGCTACAAGCTTGGCACACTTGAATTTGGGGTATTTTCCCCCTTTCTCTGCAGATCCTCTCAAGCTCTGTCAGGTTAGACGGGGAGCATCGCTACACAGCTATTTTCAGGTCCTTCCAGAGATGCTCAATGGGGTTCAAGTCTGGGCTCTGGCTGGGCCACTCAAGGACTTTCACAGAGTTGTCCTAAAACCAATCCTTCGTTATCTTAGCTGTGTGCTTGGGGTCGTTAAAAATGTTCGTCGACTACCTTTTTCCACTGACGAAAACTAAATGGAAACTAAATTAAAACTAAGCTATGGTGAAAACTAAGACTAAATATACTGACAATTTCGTCAACTAGACTAAAATGTTAGGAAGGGACTAGTGAACAAGAGATCCAGTATAAGTCATTTTACAATTAGTTGCATGCTGTAAATAGCAAATCTACAAGCTCATCTACAAGCAACGCGTCGCAGCATTACGAGTGTAAAATCAGTCATTACGACGGCATCAAGGCCCGCCAAAACACATTTTAGTCGACTAAATCACTTGTAGATTTAGTCAACTAAAATCTCATCACATTTAGTCGACTAAAACTAGACTAACACTAATACATTCCATGTGACTAAAATGTGTCAAAACCATTCAAGAGACTACAACTAAAATAAAAATGTGCTGCCAAAAACAACACTGTTACCACGGACCGGCTGGCAAAATGTCCTCACAAGCAGAGGTGTGCAATCTGGTCTGCAAATCATTCCATCCATTGACCATGCGCGAGCGTACGGTTCTATACATGCGGAGTGCGCATGCCGCGTAGGGAATAATTATGGTATGCCGTCTGAAAAAACCTAGACTACAGCACTGTGTGTATATAAATATATATACACACACGCCCGGGATTCGAACTTGGGTCTCCCGCATGTAAGTCAAAGTCAAAGTCGTGTGTACGTATGTATGTGAGTGAGTGAGTGAACGAGTGAGTGAGTGAGTGAGTGAGTGAGTGCATGCACCTTCTTCTCGGGAGCTTTGGGCTGCTCCTCCCCCACCACGGTGCTCTGGGCCGGAGGGGGCAGGGCCACGGTGCTCTGAGGGGGCGGGGCGCTCGACTTCTCACTGAATATGTCACCTTCGTCCTCCTCATCCTCGTCTTCATCTCCGCCGAAAAGGTCCACGGTCTTCTTGGCTTTTGGTCTGTCCTGGCCAGCTGAACAAAGCCACACACACACACTCAACACAGGGACTTCTATTTAACATTTCTCTCTGTGTTGTGAGCTTGTAGATCAGTTTGGTGCGTGACGCCGCTCTCAGTCTCAACTCCGTGTCTGGTAATCAATGTCTTTACTGGAGACGCATGCAACGTTAATGCCGTTGGGAAAAGACAGTTCTCTTGAATGCTGCCTTTGAGTACAGTGATGGAAACGGGGCTATTTATGATTTCTTTCACCATAATAAATGTTGCATGTTGTGATGCAGTTGTTCACATGCCTGTTCAACCCCAGTACTCGGGTCAAATACAACTCAACAAGTCAGAGTTGCTCTTTCAAATTTGTACTTCAGGGGTGTTAGCGCAGGGGGTTAATTTATGATGTATTTTTGTACGTTTGGGTCCCGGGTGTTAAAACTGAGCCGCAGAATTTTGAAAGTGCGTATCGTTCGGCCGTAATCGTCTTCCGAAGTTAGTAGGAGGGGCCTATATCACAAAAAATGCCATAAATCACGAACGGAATGTCCAATCCATCCCAAATTTGAATCACATGTCCGGGGTGGTTCAATCAACCAAGTTCTAAAAGCAATTTTCAATTTTCATCCATAGGGGGCGCCGCAAATGCGAGAAATGTAACCGTTTGTCGCAAAAACATGAATTTCGGGGGTTAAATCCCCTCCGAATTACTTACGCATGATCTAAGGCGTGACTTGAAATTGTAATTGGCTGGCAATACTAGTGGGAGGGGCATATGTAAGCCACTGCGGCAACCACACTCTGCAATTTTTTTAAATTGCGAATTTTCTAGTTTGTCATTGTGTCTGCAGAGTGCAGATGGTGCAGACCCACATCTGAAAATATGTTATGCCAGGGACAAGATTTGAGTTTTTAAAATGTTAAAAAAATATTCCACAATTACATTTTATTTTTTATTGGAAATAGCAGATCTACAAGCTTGAAGCTTGCAACGTGTTGCGAGCTTGTAGATCTGCTATGCAATTTTAAAATAGCCCAAGGCCCCAAGCCTAGTTTCTGATTAATTGAAAATGGTGGACCCTGGCTGGAAGTCACACTCTACTCCACAAAGTAGCAGTTTTTATATTGACTTATATTGATTTTATTTTATTTTATCAATCAATTTCTTTTGGGCTTGTTTTCATAGACCCGGTTGCTTGTTTCTATTGCAAGACCCGGCAACATTGCGCGGAACGCGCGGTGACGTGAGGTCACTCAGCCGCCATCTTTCTTCCCACGCAGAGATCCGTCACACTGCCGGCTTTTTTCTGCTGAACAAGAACACGTTGCTGTAAAGAAAAACCTAAAACAGCACTTTAATTCACCCACATTTAAATCTTATCTGCGCCGAGACGGGCTTCATCTCACCACCGAACGAGTCGTGAGCCGCGTGGCCGCCGACCCCGGCGCGTGGGGTGAGTTTGATTATGATTTGAAGGAGATGAAAACGTAAAGGTTTGTGTGTTTCTTTATCCCCACACAGCAGCTGTCAAATTACACTGGGCCTTATGTGATGGAGACTGGTTATTACTAGTTGACTGTACTTTTAACTTGACTTGTTACCGCGCGTAGGGGGGTAACCGCCGTTAAATTTGACATGTTAACGGCTATCTGTCGTTTAATTTGACTAGTTGGCTAGTTTATCTTGACTTGTTAGTACGCCGGCTAACTGTAGCGTTTAGTTTGATGCTATAGTGACACACTGATGCCATTTAATGACTGATGGATTAGTGTAGATTACGTACTTTGATTTGTTACTGCCTGATGTAGTTTTAGTTTGATTCGTTACTGTGTAGGTTTGTTTTGAGCAGTCACTGGCTTACTTTGACTAGCGATGCCGTTACACGTGATGATTGCTGAATAGTGAATGCAGTCACTGTCTAACTGTAGATTATGTTTGACAACTGTAGGTTAGATTTGATAGGTACAGGCTAACTGAAGGTTAGGTTTGACCAGTTACAGGCTAGCTATAGTCCATATAGACCAGACCTATTTACATTCTAACTGTAGCTTTATAGGTTGACTCGTTATGCCCATAATTGTGATGGGTATTTACTGTGTAACTTACTATTGGGTTAATTTGACTAGTTTCTGACTAACTGTAGATTTGACATGTGATACATGTGATTCAGTTTGTAGAATGGGTACAGTGCAAAAGAAAGTACAGGTCAATACAAAAACTGCTGCTGCGAGGATATATTCAGGCTTGTTTACATCAGGGTCCTCCATTTTCAATTCATCAGGACATTTAAAGACACACACACACACACACACACACACACACACACACACACACACACACACACACAGTTAAATAAAGTAAAACAGTGACGTGAATACTACACTAGTTTTTATTGTGGTGTTGTAAAGGGCAAGGCCCAGGCATACTACTGACCTTTTCGGTGGTGAAGAACAGAGAGAAATGTGTTTGGGTGAGTGGTGGCTCGCTTATCACCTAAAACTGGAGTATGTGTGGGCCTTTGATTGTGAGTTAAGTTTGACTCATCATGGTGTGTGTGTGTGTGTGTGTGTGTGTGTGATGATGTCAATTTTACATGTGATGGAGATTGGCTGTGGATCAGGGTTTTTTTATAGATTATGTTTTGGGGGCATTTTCATAGTTTATGTGGATAGTAGGAGAGAGATGGGGAATGATATGCAGCAAAGAGCCTGAGGTCTAACAACCCTGGCCGCCTGTGCATCTGCTGAGCTCAGACACTATGTACTCTACCAGGTAATACTATTAAGGTACTCAGCGGCTTGTTTGTTTTTTATGATGAGCAACGGCTGAGGAAGTTTCATTGGAAGATGGAATTATAGCTCTATAATTCCATCTTCTTAATCATTGCTATATAGGGTCGGGTGTTTGATATTTGCCCAGAAAACGGAAAATGCCAATTTCATCCAGAAGGGTGAGAGAACTCATGGCGGATATACAGGAGCAAGTGTAATTGGAAGTGATGGAACAAAAAGCTGATGAATGAGTTCTAGTTTTCTCTTCTGAGTGGATGAAATTGGTGAGGTGACCCACCTGGGAAAAAAAGAGCCTGGGGAGAGAGACCTGTTACTGAACAAACATGAACTTTTTGACCAAAATTGTTCACTTACAATGTACAATTACACTCTAACCCATTAAAACAAGGAAAGCATCTCCCAGAATAATTGGCCTCAGGTCTTAATGGGTTAAACAACCTTAAAACAGGTTGGTGGAATGCAAATAAGAGCAATAATGTGATACTTTTGACTATTATTGACTATTGATGATGTTTTTGAGGGGCGCCAGCCCCTCCTATACACAGGTTTAATGTTTGTCTTTAGTTCAATGTTTGTTTTAATCAACATGAGTTAGACTTTAATATAGTAGCGCCCCTCACTTCACCCGGTTGTGATTTGTTTTGAAGAACGTTTCTCTGTTGCTACACTTAAAAAAAAAAAGAAAGGTGAACCCACAGTCATATTGTATATGACAGTGCTATTGAAATATTTGGCATAAATATCAACTTATTACATTGTGTCTGTAACGTGCAGCTATAGTGTACATGTGCATATGCGCCCCACTCTGGTACTTGCCGCCTATACCCAGACTACATTTGTTTCTAGGGAGAAACCCTGGATGCAGACTATGATTGATGATGTTTGATCTGATTACGTTAAACGCAATGGGGATTGGATTGGACTAGTTATTGCTAACTATGGGCTATTTTGATTTCTGATATTGCTTAAAGTGATGGGGCCTAGGTAGTTGTTACCAACTAATATGATGGGAACTGGTTACCAGCTAGCTGTTAGTTTGTTTTAAATGTGACATCGGTTTTCTCCAAAATCGATGATTGAATTTAAAATCAATTACCGGTATGTCTTAAATAATTTGTTAAATCACTTGGTTTGATCACCTGTTGATCACCCCTAATGTTGATCTATATTTCCATCTATGAACCGGTGTGTGTATCTACTGAGCGTGTGGGACAGTCAGGTCAGTCTGTCAGCAGAATAATGGTGTTGTATGGATGGTAGCTCTGTCTTTCTGTTCACACCATACACTCTTTTGTTCATTATACACAATCCTGCAATACAAAGGCAAACAGTACAGTTACTAGTCTGCTTTAACCCATTTAGGCCTGATAAAAACGTTCGCTCTGAAAGAATATATATTCAAAGATTTGTGGCGCATTTTTGCGATTTTTCAAAAATACAAGCCCTAACAGTAGGTGACAATATTGATGTGCTGTAGGACACTAAGGACAGACAGACGATAGGTAAGTCATGACAGTAGTATTAATGGTTGATGTCGGTCTGGATGGGTGTGTGTGTGATTGTCCTCCCTCCCTCTCCTTATCTCTCACTCCACTAAACACAGCCGTGTGTCAGCAGTGTCCCAATGTGTCACAGAAGATGTGAAAGATGTCTGAATGTGGATAAACAGAGGTTTAAGCTGACCTATCTCTCTCTCTCTCTCCCTCCCGTCTCTTTTAGCTGCTGTGCATCATGGCGGATAAGAACACAAGGATTGCCATCGTCAGCCATGACAAGTGTAAACCCAAGAAATGTCGACAAGAATGCAAGAAGAGTTGTCCTGTTGTCCGCATGGGTATGTATGTGTGTGTGTTGATGTGTGAGTATACACAGGTTTCGAATGATTATTATTTTTGAGGGGCGCTAGCCCCTCCTATGCACAGTTTATGTGTATGTGTGTGTGTGTCGGCCTCTGTCCGTTTGAACACGAATGTGCTCAGCTGATTGGCTGACCATGGAAAGTGATGTACGATGATATATGATAAGAGTGTCATTTAGTTTTTTAAACTGAGGGGGCACAATTTCTGAACCACACATGTATACTTCATGTATATCTTTAATGTAAGTGTTTTATTCATAAATACTTATTACA
This sequence comes from Protomyctophum parallelum, assembly GCF_964188405.1. Taxonomy (NCBI): domain Eukaryota; kingdom Metazoa; phylum Chordata; class Actinopteri; order Myctophiformes; family Myctophidae; genus Protomyctophum; species Protomyctophum parallelum. The sequence goes on along the minus strand of NC_139716.1, from coordinate 14,497,279 downwards.
AAGTGATGAACTGGGGATGTGTGTATGCATCTCTGATCTGCCCTGTAACACAAAGACATAATATTATATTATTAGAATACCTTCACATTTGATTGATGGATCCATCAGCAGACAGACAGACAGACAGACAGACAGACACACTTACAACAGCTTTTCACAGACAGACTTCAAGAGTACCTTGAACTTGGGGCTGATGGTCTGAGGTTTGTAGCTGGCGTTGAGGTTGGGAACGTCACCTGACAGAGAGACTGTGTGTGTGTGTGTGTGTGTGTGTGTGTGTGTGTGTGTGTGTGTGTGTGTGTGTGTGCGCGCGCTTACAGGTAAACTGTGTATAGAAGTCACTCCCCAGAGTAAGCTGGTGTGGATCTCTGAGTCGCTGTGTATTGGCTGTGGGATCTGTATCAAGGTAACAACCACCAGTGGTGGAAAAAGTACTAACATGTTTTACTTTAGTAAAAGTATCAGCAATGCAATATAGAAGTACTCGTTGCAATTAAAATAATTCAAAATGTACTTTAGTAAAAGTACGAAAGTATTGTCAAAAAAGTACCAAAAGTAAACGTAGTCATTATGCTGAATTTCAAGTTTTCAATTGTATACAAATCTTTTGAAAGTAGCAGATCTACAAGCTTACAGTGCATCACATCGTCACATTGTGAGCTTGTAGATCGGCTTTTTTTTTTTTTTATGATATCTTTTTGCGGCTTACGCCTTTTATTAGTTTTTGAAGGGACAGACAGGAAACGGGAGAGAGATGGGGGGAAGACATACAGTAAAGGCCGTATCGGGCTCGGGAGTCGAACCCGCGGCACACTGCGACTGGATTACCAGTCGGGTGCCCAGACGGTTACGCCACCACCTGGGCGATCGGCTATTTTTAAATGGCAGAAATGTGGTTCATGTATGTTTAGTAGTAGAAGTAAATATTGTAGCTTGGAAATGCTCAAGTAAAGTGCAAATACTTCAACATTTTTACTTAAATAAATGTGCTTTCCACCACTGACAACCACGCAACTGGACCCTGTTCTGTAGTTTACACATCAATCAAATACATGTACTGTATTTCTGTTCTGTGAGATTTCACAATATTAGTTTAATTATGTGCCACCAGATGTATTGGGAGGCAGAGATATATGATCATCAAGCTGGCTGTGCGGGACAATGTGTCTGTACCTTGAGGCGGCGGTGGCTCAGGGGTAGAGTGGCTGGAGTGGATGGTAACCATAAGGTTGCCAGTTCGAACCCGGGCTCCCCCAGAGTTAGTGTCGAAGTGTCCTTGAGCAGGACTCTGAACCCCTAATTGCTCCCGCTGTGCTGGTTGGTGCCTTGCATGGTTTCCGCCGCCATCGGTGTATGAATGTGTGAATGTAATGCACAATCTCTGTAAAGCGCCTTGGATAAAGGCGCTATATAAATGCACCATTTAGTAAAACGTTCTCTGTGTGTGTGTGTGTGTGTGTGTGTGTGTGTGTGTGTGTGTGTGTGCACGTGTAGAAATGTCCATTTTCCGCTCTGTCCATCGTCAACCTGCCCAGTAACTTGGTGAAGGAGACGACCCACCGGTACTGTGCCAACTCCTTCAAACTGCACCGGTATGTACAGTGCATTTATACATGTGTGGATTGGATGATATATATTGTTACATTGTTGTGAGCTTGTGGATTGGCTATTTGTATCTATTTTAGACATCTATTCTTGTATACAATAATGATGAAGAAAACACTAGTGTTAAAAATACTTAGGCCATGTAATTACAGATGATATCTAGTCTCATGTCCCTATATCGATATAATATCAGTATATTGCCCATCCTATAACTTATAAATGATTATTGATCTCTCTCTCTCTCTCTCTCTCTCTCTCTCGCTCTCTGTCCGTCCATCCAGTCTTCCAATCCCCAGACCAGGTGAGGTTCTGGGTCTGGTCGGTACCAACGGTATTGGAAAGTCCACTGCTCTAAAGATCCTGGCAGGAAAACTGAAACCCAATCTGGGAAAATATGATGTGAGAATGACAACTGCTCTTAAAACACAGAGACACGCACGCACGGTGCACACACACACACACACACACACACACACACACACACACACACATTTTTGTCACAGATGCGTGTTTTAAATATATGAACTTTGGCTAAAATCATGTGTTTAATCCACGTGGGTTCTTGTTTACTTGTTTTGACCAGCACTCTGAAAGGCATAATTTTACAACTGTCATGGCAGCTTGGTTACAACCGAAATTCCTCTTTAAAATAAGAGCTACTTGTAATGATTACTCAACATGTAATGTTGATGTTTATTGTCTACTTACAGGACGTAGATAGACATGTGTAGTACTCCAGAGCTAGTAAATGTTGGTACTGGCGGCACTTAGAACTTGGCTTGAGCATTCATGCAATCTGTAGTCCTGTCACAACTTGTGGACATTACAGAGGCTTCCAAATGTAAATGCCAGCAATTTACATTTGTTACCCAAGCTGTAAAATAGCATCCTTAAGACAGCGTCTTAAGGATGACAGTCTGGTAAGGAATGCCTCTTCCAGACTGTAGTCTGGTAAGGAATGCCTCTTCCAGACTGTAGTCTGGTAAGGAATGCCTCTTCCAGACTGTAGTCTGGTAAGGAATGCCTCTTCCAGACTGTAGTCTGGTAAGGAATGCCTCTTCCAGACTGTAGTCGAATGTTTCCCACTTCTAGAATGGACACTTCTCTCTACTGTCCTCTTCAACATGGTAGTTGAAACACAAGTGATTGAGTGACTGGATTATGTTCATGGTGTCAATGAAGAGAAAATATGTTCATCAACTACATAATCTTTGAAATATAGTGTGAGAGATGGTGCAATCTGTTGCAGGATTACTACACACACACACACACACACACACGGCTGGGTTTCCGGTAGGAGACTCAAAGAGTCCTTTTTTTTTTAGTTTCACCAGAAATACTATTCCTTTAAACACTTTCGACCTGGCCTCCATAAGAATGGCTGACAATGTACATGACAAGCTCACAACATCCAACAGTGTGCTGTGAGCTTGTAGATTAGCGATAATTTGCTACTTGTGCGCATCGCTGTCATACGATAAAGTATAATATAGGGCATTCATTTATGGAAAAAACATTAAAAGATGAAATATTGAAAGAAAGGAGGCACTGGAGCAACGCAGAGACAGTTTAAGCCCTTATTTTATTATCAGGGTGCAAGTAAAAAAGCAACAACGTTTCGATGTATCAGTCACATTTTCGTCAGGTCATTATTTTTTACTTGCACCCTGATAATAAAATAAGGGCTTAAACTGTCCGAGTTGCTCCAGTGCCTCCTTTCCTCCTGTAACCTGTCCTGCTTCTGAGATGCACCAGACCGGCCTGCCATAGGCTAGAGGCCTCTGACATGCACCAGACCGGCCTGCCATAGGCTAGAGGCCTCTGACATGCACCAGACCGGCCTGCCATAGGCTAGAGGCCTCTGACATGCACCAGACCGGCCTGCCATAGGCTAGAGGCCTCTGACATGCACCAGACCGGCCTGCCATAGGCTAGAGGCCTCTGACATGCACCAGACCGGCCTGCCATAGGCTAGAGGCCTCTGACATGCACCAGACCGGCCTGCCATAGGCTAGAGGCCTCTGACATGCACCAGACTGGCCTGCCATAGGCTAGAGGCCTCTGACATGCACCAGACTGGCCTGCCATAGGCTAGAGGCCTCTGACATGCACCAGACCGGCCTGCCATAGGCTAGAGGCCTCTGACATGCACCAGACCGGCCTGCCATAGGCTAGAGGCCTCTGACATGCACCAGACCGGCCTGCCATAGGCTAGAGGCCTCTGACATGCACCAGACCGGCCTGCCATAGGCTAGAGGCCTCTGACATGCACCAGACCGGCCTGCCATAGGCTAGAGGCCTCTGACATGCACCAGACCGGCCTGCCATAGGCTAGAGGCCTCTGACATGCACCAGACCGGCCTGCCATAGGCTAGAGGCCTCTGACATGCACCAGACCGGCCTGCCATAGGCTAGAGGCCTCTGACATGCACCAGACTGGCCTGCCATAGGCTAGAGGCGCGGTTGGAACTCCCTTCTGATGAAATATTGAAATTCAGTAATTCCGCCTGACCTCGACGAGTGTATAGTATGTTCAAATGAATACTAGTGGAATGGATTGGTTACTAACATTAACGTTTGTGTACCAGAGCCCTCCAGACTGGCAGGAGATTCTGACATACTTCAGAGGTTCTGAACTTCAGAACTACTTCACCAAGATCCTGGAAGACGATCTGAGAGCCATCGTCAAACCGCAGTATGTCGACCAGATCCCCAAGACTGTCAAGGTAAGCATGACAAAAGAATCATCAAAATGATCATGACTGACAAATGAAGTTCTCCTGGCTGTGGGATCGTCGTGTCTACTAAAATATGTTAGAAAATAGATCATGACTTGAAAGCCACTTTTAACCCATTCTGACCGGGCACCCATTTTGGTGTTGGCATCATGTTATGCTTTAGCTATTGAAAAATAGCAGATCTACAAGCTCATAGCGCGCCACCGAGTGGCGCGCTACGAGCTTGTAGGTCTGCTATTTTTGAATAGCGTCACCACCGCTGAGGAAGGCGGTTTGTCTGCTTCGGCAGTACTCTCTTCCTCAGCGTTGACGACGCTGAGGAAGGCGGGTTGTCTGCTTTGGCAGTACTCTCTCTTCCTCTCAAATCTACTGTCTGGTAGACCTCTACCTTTTGTGCACACCCCTGGTTTTTACATTTAAGAAATTAATAGAGCACAAGTGCAATGTTTGTTGTGTTGTCGGGCTTAATGAAAAAGGTAGACCAATAATATGTGTCACTGAATCTTCAATCATGTTCATTTCCCATGTCTGCCACCAGGGGTCAGTAGGAGCCATCCTCACGAGGAAGGATGATACAGATTCTCAGACTCTCGTCTGTAAACAGCTAGGTACACACACTTGTTTTTCCTGTGTGTGTGTGTGTGTGTGTGTGTGTGTGTGTGTGTGTGTGTGTGTGTGTGTGTTTCTGCTAAGTTCAGTGTGGGTACAGTAGGTGTTCTGATGGTTTTGCTTCTGTGTTGTCAGATCTCACTCACCTCCGGGACAGGAACGTAGAGGACCTGTCTGGTGGAGAACTGCAGAGATTTGCCTGTGCTGTGGTCTGCATACAGAGCGCTGACATGTAACACACACACACACACACACACACACACACACACACACACACACACACACACACACCAGTGATGTAAATATGTTTTCAATGTAATGAGTCCCGGGATGCAGGGATGGTCTTTTAGAAATGAGTCCCAGGGACATTTTATGAGTCCCACTTCAACGACGTTAGGAGTCATATTTTTCCATTTTTACAAATTGCACATTATAATGTTCCAAAAATGCCTTCTAAATCCTGAAAAACTTCTGATTCTTGTTTTTCTTCATGTTTATGTTGCTACGGCTGATAAAAAAATAAAATAAAATAGGTTCCCGGATTTAAGGTATAACAACAAAAAGGGGTTCCCGGTCTAAGCTGGTTGATGAAGTATATTTCTGTTCTATTCTTCTTTCTAACCAGTTGAAAGTTATGTTTACATATCCCTCCTCTCTCTCTCTCTGTTGTAGCTTCATGTTTGATGAACCATCCAGTTATCTGGACGTCAAACAAAGGCTGAAGGCAGCTATCACCATCAGATCACTGATCACACCTGACAGGTAACACTCCTAAATAGGGATGGAGCTCGTACATTTTTATTGATAACGATCACCTTATCGAGCAGGCTTATCGAGCCAGGTCCTTATTGAGCCTACTACTAAAATGCCGAACCGGATTTGTAATGGACCCGATTTTCGGGCTCCATCCCTACTCCTGAAACGACAACCTTTGCCAAGCGCTGTTTACTGACTGATGCTAGTGTGTGTGTGTGTGTGTGTGTGTGTGTGTGTGTGTGTGTGTGTGTGTGTGACTGTGTGTGTGACTGTGTGTGTGTGTTAGGTACATCATCGTAGTGGAACATGACCTCAGTGTGTTGGACTACCTGTCTGACTTCATCTGCTGTCTATACGGCGTTCCCAGTGCATACGGAGTGGTGACCATGCCTTTCAGCGTTAGAGAAGGTAAATGACACTAGTACTGCACGATTTTTGCTCAAATGTGAATCTCGGAAACAAGAATTCATCTCATTCTCATTTGTTCCATGAAAATATGTATTGTCTTTAGTCTGAAGTTGCTGAACATTAATACATTCAAAATGTAGCACCTGGAGCCAACTACTGTGGCTTTAAACAGACAACATCAAAGTGCTTGACTTAAACCTCTCTTAAAGTCTATTGTAGCAAAAACACAAGTAACTAAAATGAATTGTTTGTGTGTGTGTGTGTGTGTGTGTGTGTGTGTGTGTGTGTGTGTGTGTGTGTGTGTGTGTGTGTGTGTGTGTGTGTGTGTGTGTGTGTGTGTGTGTGTGTGTGTGTGTGTGTGTGTGTGTGTGTGTGTGTGTGTGTGCCAGGTATCAACATCTTTCTGGATGGTTACGTTCCCACGGAGAACCTGAGGTTCCGTGAAACCTCATTGGTCTTCAAGGTGGCCGAGACGGCCAATGAGGAGGACGTCAAACGACTTAGACATTACCTGGTGTGTACCTTTTTGAGCACAAGCATGCAAAAATAGCTGATCTACAAACTGAACGCATTGTGAGCTTGTCTGCTAAGCCATTTGATTTAGAGGGGAAAAGGTATAGGGCCCTGGGGAACCTCGGTCAACTAAGTGTACAGAGTTTTAAGTGATTTTAAAAGATCGGAGATCGGGGGCACAGTGGCACAGTCGGTAGTACTGTCGCCTCACAGCTAGAAGGTCCTGGGTTTGATTCCCGCTCTGGGTGCTGGGGGCGTGTTCTCTCCCCCGTGTCATCAGTGCCCATACCCAGGCGGGGGTTGGCGAAAGGTCCTTTCTGTGTGGAGTTTGCATGTTCTCCCCGTGTCCCCTAGGGTAGGTACCCCCACAAATAACATGCAGTAATCCTGGTCTCTAAACTACCTCGCCTTGGCCAGCCGGGGCGCCTGATGGAGGGGAAAGGAACTGGTCGGAATAACGCGTTCCTTCCACGCGCTACGTCCGGCCGGGGAAACTCCCCCATGTCAGGTGTAAAGAAGCAGCTTGGAGTCCTCATGCATAGAAGGAAGCATGAGGCCAGTCCGCTGCCCCCCCCCCAGGTTGGCAGAGGAAGTGTAGCGCCCAGGATTACATTTGATAAATGACACTGGGTGAAAAACTGGGTTTCCAAAGAAAAAAAGATGGGACATTAGTGTTCCTTGGTCCAACCTGACTGTGTTATGTTGCAGTATCCAGACATGAAGAAGACCTTGGGAGAATTCAGTCTGGACATCAAAGAAGGCGAATTCACTGATTCTGAAATCATGGTGATGTTGGGAGAGAACGGTACGTTGCATGTTGTCATACACTGACGTGGTGTTTGTTGTGTCATACAGTGTTGTATTGTGTGCCCCATGCTGAGAACTCACCTCTCCACCTCACCCCCTAGCACTCTCATTCCGTGTATGCCTTCTTGTTGCCTTTTTTTAATAGATGCTACAGTCGTTCACTGAACTCACGATACGATTCGAATCACGACAATTAACCTAAAAATCTTTTTTTGTTTGTTTTAATTTGTCATACACACAAATCCAGTATTTTCTTTCTCTTAAAATGTTCTTCTCTTATCCTCTTTTCAATACAGTAGCTAATTACAGTAGCTAATTACTATTTTCTTTTAATCAATTCTCTTACAAAGATCCTGTATTTCCTTCTCTTTTATGCGCCCTCTGCATCACTATTCAAATTGTGCTTTTTTTCCTTTTTTTAATGATGTATTATAGATGCATGTTCACGGTGGACTAAATGGGTGTCTTACTGTCTTCACACTAGTATTATTTACCCTGTCCAGTTACTCTGGATATTAAAAGTATCTGCTAAATGTCTAAATGATTTGATGCCATGACGCTTCAAATGTAGTCGTGTGTCCACAGCTGTTGGTATTATGATATTATTCACTTCTCTAGACGGACACAAGTATATAAACGCGTTAGTGTAATTATTTACAGTATATCTAAGCAGTGTGTGATTCTGTATCCAGGGACAGGGAAGACGACATTCATCAGGATGTTGGCTGGAGGACTCAAAGCTGATGGGGGAGGTAACATTGTGCACACACACACACACACACACACACACACGCGCAAACACACACGCATGCATGCGCAAACACACACAGTTTAGATTTACAGTCTCTGTCTCTCTCTGTCAGGTGACGTTCCCATCCTCAACGTCAGCTACAAACCTCAGACCATCAGCCCCAAGTTCAAGGTACTCTTGAAGTCTGTCTTGTCTAATGGTCTAAAGCTGTTGTAAGTGTGTCTGTCTGTCTGTTGATTGGTGGCTCTGTTCATCAAATGTGAAGCTATTCTTTTTTTTTTTTTTAAGATATTCTTTTGCGGCTTATGCCTTTTATTGTTTTTTTGAAGGGACAGACAGTAGGCTGACAGGAAACGGGAGAGAGATGGGGGGATGACATGCAGTAAAGGCCGTGTCGGGCTCGGGAGTCGAACCCGCGGCACACTGCGACTGGATTACCAGTCAGGTGCCCAGACCGTTACGCCACGGCCTGGGCCAAATGTGAAGCTATTCTAATACTATAATATAGTGTATGTCTTTGTGTTACAGGGCAGTGTTCGAGCATTGCTTCATGACAAGATCAGAGATGCGTACACGCATCCCCAGTTCATCACCGATGTGATGAAACCCATGCAGATAGAATGCATCATAGACCAAGACGTAAGCGCACGCACACACACTCACTCACTCACTCACTCACTCACTCACTCACTCACTCACTCACTCACTCACACACACACACACACACACACACACACACACACCTTTCTTTTTAATTACTTTCTCTGAATCCAGTTTTTAATGTCTTTGTTTCCATAAGAAAGTGAAAATTAAGAAATAATAAGAAAATGTATCACTATGCCTTTATCTCTATCGCTCTCTTACATTAACATTGTGTCTGTGTCTCTAGGTTCAGAACCTGTCCGGTGGAGAGCTACAGAGAGTTGCATTAACATTGTGTCTGTGTCTCTAGGTTCAGAACCTGTCCGGTGGAGAGCTACAGAGAGTTGCATTAACATTGTGTCTGTGTCTCTAGGTTCAGAACCTGTCCGGTGGAGAGCTACAGAGGGTTGCATTAACATTGTGTCTGTGTCTCTAGGTTCAGAACCTGTCTGGTGGAGAGCTACAGAGAGTTGCATTAACATTGTGTCTGTGTCTCTAGGTTCAGAACCTGTCCGGTGGAGAGCTACAGAGAGTTGCATTAACATTGTGTCTGTGTCTCTAGGTTCAGAACCTGTCCGGTGGAGAGCTACAGAGGGTTGCATTAACATTGTGTCTGTGTCTCTAGGTTCAGAACCTGTCCGGTGGAGAGCTACAGAGAGTTGCATTAACATTGTGTCTGTGTCTCTAGGTTCAGAACCTGTCCGGTGGAGAGCTACAGAGGGTTGCATTAACATTGTGTCTGTGTCTCTAGGTTCAGAACCTGTCTGGTGGAGAGCTACAGAGAGTTGCATTAACATTGTGTGTGTCTGTGTCTAGGTTCAGAACCTGTCCGGTGGAGAGCTACAGAGAGTTGCATTAACATTGTGTCTGTGTCTCTAGGTTCAGAAACTGTCCGGTGGAGAGCTACAGAGAGTTGCATTAACATTATGTGTGTCTGTCTCTAGGTTCAGAACCTGTCCGGTGGAGAGCTACAGAGAGTTGCATTAACATTGTGTGTGTCTGTGTCTCTAGGTTCAGAACCTGTCCGGTGGAGAGCTACAGAGAGTTGCATTAACATTGTGTGTGTCTGTAGGTTCAGAACCTGTCCGGTGGAGAGCTACAGAGAGTTGCATTAACATTGTGTGTGTCTGTGTCTCTAGGTTCAGAACCTGTCCGGTGGAGAGCTACAGAGAGTTGCATTAACATTGTGTTTGGGGAAACCAGCAGACGTTTATCTCATTGATGAGCCATCGGCTTACCTGGACTCCGAACAGCGACTCATGGCTGCGAGAGTCATCAAGAGGTGCAACGCGAGCACATACAGTCACACACACAATTACTGTACTTAGGACAGCAATTTTATCAGTGGCATCTGCCATTTTTTTTATCCTAAAGAAAATTCATCGAAAGAACTTCTGCCAGTGTTAGGTTTACAAGTCAAGTACTGTATATACTGTAGACTCACACACGTGTGCGTGTGTGCGTGTGTGTGTGTGTGTGTGTGTGTGTGTGTGTGTGTGTGTGTGTGTAGGTACATCCTCCATGCTAAGAAGACTGCATTCGTAGTCGAACACGACTTCATCATGGCAACCTACCTCGCAGACAGAGTCATCGTCTTCGACGGAAACCCTTCCAAAGACTGTAGGGCCAACACGTAAGACACACACACAATGCACACTAGCGATTTGCATGCTAAACATTACTACATGGCTTTGCTACTACTAATCAATTCCATTGTTCAGTTAAGGCGTTCTGCAGTTAGTTAAGCAGTTTTGCATCTGTTTACATTGCTATGGATACAGTGAGTCCTAATCTCATAGACTCTAATTGTACATGTTTTATCAACATATTGCCCAGCCCTACTTGTAAACATATTCATGTTGTTTCTAAGTGTAATAAGCAGTATATTGTACAGCAAGCTGCCAGTAATCATTGTAAAATACAGATGTTCTCCATTTATCAATTTAGTCTTCATTCACATTGACATCGATGAAGCTTAATGATCACCATGAGACATTGTATAACCTTGTACCCCTCCTATGGAAAACCGTAATTATTAACTTGTCCACTAGATAGAGCAGTATAATAAGATGGTATTCATTCAAGATGAAAATATGTGGAAATATTGTATTGTATTATCAATCTAACTTATATACAGTTGATTTAACATTGTTTCAGTTGATATTAACCCATTTTGTGCGGGAGCTTGTAGGTCTGCTATTTTAGAAAAATCGAAGAACGACTGACATAGAAACATAGCTTTTTCAGAAAACTGTCAAATCTGATCTCAGGTCAGAACCTTGTTTTAACCTTGTTTCAGTTGATATTAAATTATTAACAATTCATTGTGTTTGCTCTCTGTCCATCAGTCCACAGAGCCTGTTGGCAGGTATGAACAAGTTCTTATCTCTGTTGGAGATCACGTTCAGACGAGACCCAAACAACTTCAGACCACGAATCAACAAACAAGCCTCTATCAAGGTAACACACACACCTACACATACACACTCTTATCTGATGCTGTCGTGTACAGTTGCTACACTCTTAATTTTATTCCATTCTACCCGGCAACTCTCTAAAGCCATGTTGCCGTTGGAATGACCTTTAGTGACCTTTGCCCTCTGCCCCGTCTCCTATAGGACACAGAGCAGAAGAAAAGCGGCAACTACTTCTTCTTGGACGATTATTAAGACACTTCCTGTCCGACCCATCACCGCTTCCTCCCGCTCGTTCCACAACATCCATCGCCGTTTTGGAGACACAAGGCAGCTCAACGGAGACGGAACGCCAGCCGGTTGTTTGACAAGCCGGCAGGCGGCAGCGTTCTCCAGTGTTTTTTATGTCGCCACTGTACAGCAGCAGCAGGTCATTATTGGACCATATCATTCATCACGTCGGCAGCCATTCTGCGGATCGGGGGGGGGTCACCGAACGCCCAGAGCGTGACGTTGAGAGCAAAATGGCTGCCGTTGCGAGTATGGCCGATGGAGATCTGAGTGTGCACAGGTTATCCAACCAGACCCGAACCGATTCCCACCGATTGGCACGATGCGACTTTAACTGAGTTTGGGTGTGTGGGTCATAGTGTCACTGGTAGCAGTGATATATGCTCTGTATACAGTCCTGTAGTCCCGGGTTTTTCCGAAGTTGGCATACCCGTTCCGTTGTTTCTCCACAGGTCTGTTTGATTGGCTCAGCAGCAGACTTGAACTGGAACATATTATCATGACGCCTTCATATGTGTACTCGGTTCAAATCTACCGCAGAGTGGATCAAACATGCCTATGGAAAAATGAACTGAAATACGTATTTCACCTTAATGGAAACCCGGGACTGCAGTTATGCACAGAGCCTATAGTGTGCGTGTTTTGTGTGTGTGTAGGAAAGGGGGGGGAGAGGGGGGACGGTTTATGAATGAAAATCTGGACCATTCAGAGCTCCATTCTACAGCTACCATTCAGACCTCCATTCTTCAACTACATGACTGAACATTACTTACTGAAGATGTGGGCAAATTCACATGGTGGCCATTTTGCTCTTCCAGTACGTTTTAACAGTGGGCGACAGCCAGACGAATTTTCCGGAAGTGCATTATTTTTTTGTCAATGGGACCCTCCTGGCAACTACTGGCGATAGTTGGCGATGGCAGGCGAACAGGCGATGGTCAAAGTGGATGGAGGACACTTGAATTCCATTGGCTGTCGCCCTATCGCCGGACGAGGTTGCCCCAAAAGATCAATTATTTTCATCTTTTCGGCCGACGTTCCTCCGTCCACTTTTCGACCATCGCCTGCCATCGCCAACTATCGCCAGTAATTGCCAGTAGGGTCCCATTGGCTGTCGTCCGCTGTCAAAACGTCGTGGGCGATTGTGTGATAGCCAATGAAATTCAAGTGTCGCTCGCCGTTGTTCTTCCGCTGTTAAAATGCACGGTTAGAGTTAACCCATTTAGGCCTGATGTCGAAATAAATAAAAAGAATATATATTCAAAGATTTGTGCCGCATTTTCAAGATCTACAAGCTCATAGCGTGCCACTCGGTGGCGCGCTATGAGCTTGTATAACATAATGCTTAGTTAAAACACCAAAAGGAGATCCCGTCCAGAATGGGCTAATATTACATATAGTCTTGCGTAGTCAGGCCATCAAAGATCTCTGCCTGCCAATCTTTCGTCTGGTGACATCTAAATGTCATGTAGGGTCTAAAACTGTGTGGAAACAATTTGGAAATGTATAGAATAGAGATTCGGGCCTTATATCTAGACCTCAGAACGATTACGAAGACTTCAGGGCGGTCCATATTGGGATGGTATCGGGAATTGGTTTTAACCCATTCTGAACGGGCACCCATTTTGGTGTCAGCATCATGTTATGCTTTAGCTATTTAAAAATAGCAGATCTACAAGCTCATATCGCGCCACCGAGTGGCGCGATACGAGCTTGTAGGTCTGCTATTTTTGAAAAAAATCGAAGAACGACTGACATTTTTAGAATCTGATCTCGGGTCAGAATGGGTTAATCAGACCAGTGTGTGTCCAGTTGGAAACCTGGTATGAATCTGATCTCAGGTCAGAATGGGTTAAAATCAGTTGGGCGTATGTTTGTTAGTGGTGCTGTTTGCCTGCTGTTCTAGCCCATACATTGGATTTAGATGTGTGAGCAGGCGGTGATCTCTGGCTACGTGAGACTGGTAGACTTGAATTTATGCTCCAAAATGCAACGGTGTTTTACACCGAAAATAGCAGATCTATAAATTATAGATTGGCTACCGTACAAAGTATAATCTAGGGCTTTCACTTCTAGTGATGTTTACTAGTTTACTAGTTGCCTAGTTTACTAGTCGACTAGTTGTTTAACTAGGCCAACTTGTTTGTTTTTTAATAATAATATTTGTACATGACTGACTATAATATAATCTACCTGATCTTGAGGACTACAAAAACGGGAGGAAAGAACCCAAGCTTTTTTTTCCTTCTTTTTTTCTTATCAACTAGTCAACTAGTACCAACGTGGTCAACTAGTGGATTCACTAGTCGACTATCCTCGCCTCACCAGGCTTTCCACCGCCTCGGAGGAAAGCCTGGTCTCCGTTTCAAAAGTCTGTATGATCCTGTCGGGAGCGGATGATATCGTTACGTCATGTTGTAGTATTGTTTTGTAGTCGACAGGCAGGACCAACAGGGCGGGACTTCCTTTTCCCTCAAACCGGAAGAATAACAATAAAAGCTCTCGTAGCCATGCAGCTTTTATTGAGCTTTGAGGGAAAAGGAAGTCCCCCCCCCGTTATTCCTGCCTGTCGACTACAAAACAATACTACAACATGACGTAACGATATCATCCGCTCCCGACAGGATCATATACCCTAAATGAAATGGTGCCCAGGCTACTAGTCGACTAGTTGCTTAAAGTCCTATACAAAACGTGCTTTATGGAACCCCCAGTTCCACATGACTAAGGGGCGTAATGGCCGTCGTGTTGATGAATGGGTATTCTGTATCCTTGCAGCGTGGTAAACATCCCAGAGATGCGTTGATCTCTACATCAGTGTCTTGCAGCGTTTACAACTATACTTTATAACGTGCTTAACGCTCTGCCTCATGTCAGCCTGAACGGACAGGGCAGCAGCATTGTGGAGGTGTGTCATGAACACAATGTAACAACAATGGAATTTACAATAAATCTTATACTTGCTGCTAATGTGTATGCTGGTTGTGCTTTACTGCGATCGGGGATACTTGCTGACTAACTTCAATTCAATTTAGGATTACATATTTTGGTGCAGTGCAGTCACTCGTATTGGGATGGTGATATGATTGTTTGTTTTTCAACCACATGCCCATGTCACAATAATAGCCTTAAGTTATAGGTGAAGATTTGGCAATATACGAGCTAAAGAGATTTGCACAGCGGAAACGTCTGAACTACAAGCTCTAGATAGGCTGTTTTAAGCATTTTATAGTGGTCAACATAGCGATATATTCTGAAGCATTTTCCATAAAATCTTAATACTCTTAATCCATACCTTGTATAAAAGCATAGGTTAAAGGCAAAGCCTCGGCCTATGACTTCTGCACCTGGTTGACAGTATGTGGAACAGCAGGAACAATATTACTAAAACAATGTTACATACTGTGTTAATTGTCTAGGATTCACTGCCAGTGTGTGTGTGTGTGTGGGCGTCATTTTCATATTTGTTTCACAAATCTGAGATCTCACATTAGAGGACTTAGCCAATAGCCATGCAAACATTTATCTGAGATCTCACATTAGAGGACTTAGCCATTAGCCATGCAAACATTTTCTGCCGTGAGAATTTATTTTGCTTTAATCCATGTGTAGAGACCTGTGCCACGATACGAGCTTGTAGATCTGTTATTTTTGAAAAAATTGTGAAAATGTGGCGCAAATCTTTGAATATATATTCCTTCAAAGGGAATGTTTTTAACACAAATCTTTGCTTCTGGGGGGTCCTTGGAACAACATATTTTCAGATCCGCAGCCAAATACAGATAATTCTGGGGGTCCTTGACATGACAAAGGTTGAGAACCACTGATAGATCAGTGTTCAGTATCTCCCAGTCTCTCCACCTCTTCAGTACACAGACTACACACAAAATAGTACATTTACAAATAACATTTCTTCCAATCAGAGACATGGTCAATTTCCCATGGGGGCTCCCAGCCCAAAATGCTCCAGTAAGACACTAAAGGGCGAGTTCATGTGCACGCATCCGCCTGGGTGACGGCAGACTGCTGGCCGAGCACTGGTGCTTTGGCATGGGGGGTCAGATCAACATACTGTATGGAATGACTGGCCAGTCAGAACAGCTCAGTTCCATACTGTATGGAGATCTAAGGGTTTGAGGTCAGATGTAGAGTTGCTGGCCAATATTGATGACATCAGGGATCTCCATATATGGGATCTCCATCCCTGATGGACCTGGGGTCCGTGAGGTGGTTCCAGCGAACAGCAGGTTCCCAGCTAAACTTTGGATCCAAATGAACCCTTACAGGTATTTAACTTCAACAAGGTACAAATCCATTTGTACTCTCCGAGTGTATGGTGGGTTTATGGTACCATACCATTTTTGAGGGGCGCTATCCCCTCCAACATCTAACATCTGGCTTTCAGACATGACGTCATGTGGCAGCCAAGTCTATGGACTTTTAATGTTTGTCTTATTCATGCTCCCCAAGATGAGCAAAAAAGCTCATGGACCAAAAAAGCAGGCCCCGACCTGTGACTTTTAATGTTTGCTTTGAGCAGTGCAGTCATGTGGCAGCCACAGTGTGTGCCCCTCACTTCCCACAAGTGTGATATTTTTTGATATGTCCAGCTTTGAGTGTTTACTTTGTGAGTTTGTGTAAACAAACATTGAAGACAAAGGTGAGGACGCAAATTGTGATTGGCTGGAATGAGATGATGTAAACTATTTTGGGCGGCCAAGTCCCCCAAACCCCTGAAAAGGGGAAGAACACTGTGTCGCCTCTCCCTCCGCCTTGCTAGTCGCTGCCATGCAGTATGTGTTTACTTGGGTCTACATTTCTACAAATGCTGCCTACGGTGCCACCCGATCAAAAATGATAAATGGTATAGATAGTTATTTATTGGCCAAAAATATATATTCCCCATAACTTGATTGTGGGTGGGCAGGGTGCACATTTGGGTAGGCTCTGCCCCTCGCCTAGAACCTTAAATTAAATTAATTAAGATAAGCGGTTCTCAAAACGGGGTCCCAGTCCGACAGGGACCCCCAGAGGGGTCCTTCAGGCTTCAGGGGGTTCCAAGCTAAAATGAGTTAATATAATATCAACATCAGTTTAAACCACATTATTTTTTTTGGGGGGGATCACAAAATATTTTCAGATGAGGTCCACATCCACACAGTCTTATTAATGTGGGGGTCCTTCCTTAATTTCCTTGACATAGATAGATTATCATTTGACCCCCAGTGTCCCCACGCCCCCCTCCTCCACTCCATGCCAGCCCCCTGGGTGCCTGTGATGTGTGCTCAGCAGCTGTCGTCATTTCCCCAACAAGGAAACCATATTCGCGCTAAACTAGTTGGACGCCTCGGACTAGACTAGAGAGAGAGAGAGAAAGACAGAGAGAGAGAGGAAAGAAAGGAAAGAGAGAGTGAGGTAGAGGGAGGGAGGAAAAGTGTGTGTGTGTGCGTGAGAAAGAGAGAGAGAGAGAGAATAATTTCACCCCTCTCATGCTCTTGGCGCCAATCCGGGCGAAAAGGGGGAAAAATACTTGTTCGCTAATTTGGTGCAAATTGATGGTGTAATAATCGGGTTTAATCCGCGATAAATCAGACATCGATCCGTGCTAAACTGCTAACCTACCTAGCCTCGTTAGCACGCGACCCGGCAGTGTGTCATACATAGAACTCAAAAAACCCAGACAGACAAGGAGTCCCAACAACAACAATAGAGCCAGGTGTATAATCTACAAGGTGCTCGACATGGGGGTGAGTGTGAGTTGTTATTGTGTATATAAAATGTGTGTGTAATAATGTGTATGTGTGCCGGGACTAGGTTAACCCTGGACGGTGGACTGGATGGATGTGAACAAAGAGTGTGCGTGCGTGTGCATGGACCCTGTGATGGAGAGAGAGAGAGAGGCTGTGGAGAGAGAGAGAAAGGAAAAGGAGGAAGCAATGCGAGGTGGATGGTTGGCACCCACCACCACCACCACCAGGCTGTTAGCCTGTTAGCTTAGCCGTTAGCCTCCCGGTTAGCCTACCTACATCCACTATCAAAAAAGGGCTTTAGTCCTAAGTACACCCGCCGCTTTGGACCCCACACTGTGTGGTTTTTAAACGGCGTGTATGCGTTGTGTGTGCGATTGATTGTTATCCTTAACTTGTGTTGTTTATGTGACATTGTTAGCTTGGTCAGGCTCCTACTTGGCCTCACCCCCCGAACCCACCTCACCCCTGCCCACTTTGACAGGCTGGGATGGCTTAGGGTCGACGACAGAGTACAGCATCTTGCAATGGGTCTGGTCCACAAGATTCGATACACCACCAAGATACCCATGTACCTGTCTAAATACTTCCTTAATGTAAACGAAGTCCACACCCACAACACCAGAGGGAGTGCAACAAACCATGTACAACCCAGATTCGGCACAAACAAGGGACTAAATTCTTTTCGCTCCTATGCCACCAAAATGTGGAACGCCCTACCAACAGTCATTAAGACATGTGAATCCCTTGACTCCTTCAAAACCGCTCTCAAAGGGCACCTACGGACGGCTGCAATTCGAAACTGGCCTCTGTAAAATCTGAATCCCCCCCACCCCCCCACCCCATTTTCCCTCACTGTATATTGTATCTTTTCCCTTTTTTGCTTCCCATATGATGAATTCCTGTTCTGTTCTTTACCTACAGAGAAATGTCTATTTGTATGTCTCTAAATGTTTGTATGTCCTTAAATGTTTTGATGAATTGAACAATGTGGACCCTGTTGTAAACAAGTGTAATGCTTAATTGGGTCGTCCACTCACAGTTGACAGTCTTTGTATTGAGTTTGTGCTTAAAATGTACTGTAAATTCTACAAACTGTTAATAAAGATTTCAATCAATCAATCAATGTTAGCTGGTAGCCCGGTCTCCCAACTCAAGGAATCCATCTTTTATGATGATGGGTGCTTTGCATTTCTGTATCAGTAGCTGAACACGTTTTGTGTTCATGGCCAGAGGCAGCCAGGTATTAAAACCCGCATGTGTTCTTATACATGCGATCTCTGACGTCCCCGTTAAACGGAGAGTACCGGTATTAAAAGCTTTTTTTTTAATCAGACAGAGTTTGATCCCTTCACTTTCACTCCAGATAAACCAATCCACGTGTTGTGTTGTGTGAAGTCTGTGGCTTGCTTGTGCATGGTACAGAATGAATCAGAATGAATTCTATGCATTCCTTCTCCTAATTGTTGCCCTTGTTGTTTGTTCAGGACTGTCGGTTGATAAATGCACTTATACTAATGACCTGTTGTTGGTCCACTGCAGCTCTAAATATTCTCTCAGCCCTTGGTGCAGTTTATCCACCATCATTTTACCGAGTTTGTATTTTACTGTCCATAATAGTCTAGTTATCATAAGAGGGGTCCGGGGACCACCAGGGGTCTTTGAGGGGGTTCAAGGGCATCCCCAGCGAAATTAGTTGAAATAGCGTCAAAATCGGTTTAATCATTTTGCCATGTAATGGCTATTTGCAAAGAACTGATGAAACTGAAAGCAAAAATATTGTATGGGTGTCCCAGGCACAAAATAAAATTTTATGAGAGTCCACGGCCAAATGCATATTAATTTAGGGGTCCTTGATAAGAAAAGGTTTGAGAATCAAGCACTGCATTTATGTCCAATTAAATAAAGCTACATGGTTAGGGAGGTTTAATTTGATTGTATTTTAAACTTAAACAAAGGACTATAATGATAATCACAACACTGTGCGTGCATTGCATTACTTTACCATTCAGCTATTTTTGGTGCTCAAATAGCAGGTGTTAATCAAGCTACACGTTTCAGCAATCCAAGACACAGGCAATTTGTAGCAATTAACTATTGTCAAAATGAGTTTTGTATAGTATTGTGCATACTGCATACTAGCTGCTCAATGCTCCTTTGAAACATTCTCTGCTAACTCGACAGCTGTCCTATGTTCATATATAAATAGATGGATATTCATCCATCCATCTTCAACCGCTTATCCGTAGTCGGGTCGCAGGGGCAACAGCTCCACCAGAGAGCTTTCGAGACGTTCCAGTGTTTCCTCCAACTGCGCCTTGGTCTGCCCCGGGGTCTCCTCCCAGTGGGACGTGCATCGAGGACCTCCCTAGGGAGACGCCCAAGAGGCATCCTAACCAGATGCCCCGAACCACCTAAGCTGGCTCCTTTCCAGGCGAAGGAGCAGCGGTTCTACTCTGAGTCTCTCTCGTGTGTCTGAACTTCTCACCCTATCTCTAAGGGAGACGCCAGCCACCCGTCGAAGAAAACTCATTTCGGCCGCTTGTATTCGCGACCTTATTCTTTCAGTCATGACCCACACTTCATGACCATAGGTGAGAATAGGAACGAAGATTGCTCGGTAGACAGAGAGCTTTGCCTTCTGGCTCAACTCTCTTTTATTAACAACTTAAACCCAGGGTCCGTACTTGGTCCCCTCCCCTTTTCCCTCTACATTAAATCTCCTTGGCAAAATTGCCATTAGCCAAACTACAAGCTCCTTGTGAGCTTGTAGATCTTCTATTTTTGCAGAATGTTCGCCCCCCAGAATAGTGACAGGTGAGGTCATGCTAGAGTTCGTGTGGTTATTGCAGCATCACAGTGGTCACATAGCTAAAACTAGTGGTTCTGAATTTCCTTGAGCTTTGTTGCCAAATGCTAGTTAGTTTCTGTGCAAGGCCTGTGTGATCAGTCAACAAATTGAGCTTTATGCTCTAAACCGCGTGGATCAAATTAGCTAGCCTAGTACTAATGTTCAGCCATATTCTGATCACAAATTAAATTACCAACCCAAGCAGCTTGGCTCGCTCACCTTCTGTCAAAATAATGAGGGCACTAAGAGAATACGCAAATGAAAAATATGAATGAATCTGGAAATAGTACTACATTTATCATAATAGAGAAGACAACAATTTGTTGAATAAAATACTCAAGTTAAATAACAAAACAGCCAGTTATTCAAGATTGTTCTTGTCTCTACTAGCTGGCTTTCTCGATTTGGGTCACTGTGTTGGCCTGGCATAGCATTGGGAAAAATGTACCAAAACCCATTAGAAATGCAGCCAAGCAAAGAACTTGTGCCTTCGGACTACATTGAAAGGAGCCAACCACAATTCCGTAGCCTTCCTCAAAATCTGTGTATGGCTACCAGACGACAACAGTCGGTGTACTCGTCAACGCCATTGATGCAGTGATTGATTATCTCACATCTGTCCTCTGTGTCTCTCCTCATGCCACACTTAAGACTTTCTGTCTAACACCTGATACTCTCCCCATGTCCTTAAACCACCCACCCACTGTCCCACATTTCTCTGTTTCTCATTCCATTTTCATCCCTCTCACTACAACCCCCCCTCCCCTCATTTGAACTCTTGACATCTCTTTTTCACTTTCTCCCTTGTTCACAATTCCTTTAGTGTCGAAGTGTCCTTGAGCAAGACACTGACTGAACCCCTAATTGCTCCTGATGTGCTGATTGGTGCCTTGCATGGTTTCCACCGCCATCGGTGTGTGAATGTGTGTGAATGGGTGAATGTAATGCACAATCTATGTAAAGCGCCTTGGATAAAGGCACTATATAAATGCACCATTTAGTATTTACCATTTAGACTCTAACTTGGCACCTACCCTCTCTTCTACTCCTGCCCTCACCATCCCTTGTTCCGTTCATCCAGAGGAAATCTAATAAAGCCAAGGAGAAGAAGGCCAAGCGCCAGGAGGAGAGGGCCGCTATGGATGCTGTCTGTGCCAAGGTGGATATAGCCAATAAGGTGAGAGGCCTGTGAGTGGCATTAACCAATGAGCTTAGGGAAACTGTTTGATGGTCCTGGTCGAGGGCACACATTGGCCTAAATAATTTTCATGGTTGGATGCTTATTTATTTATGTATTTATTTATTTGTCCTGAAATGATGGATTTGCAGCCTCTTTCGATGGCTAATCAAGTGAAACATCTTTTACGAGATGATAGTAAAAGATAGTAAAATAAATGCCCACTTTGAGTTTCTCTCGTTTTCTCTCTCTCTCTCTCTCTCTCTCTCTCTCTCTCTCTCTCTCTCTCTCTCTCTCTCTCTCTCGCTTCTTTAAATGTGATTAGTAATATAACAAGTCCAGCCAGATATCGTTTTTTGTGTGTGAGGTCACTACCAGGAAATTATGAAATGCTGCCTCAGCATTGGTAATTTATAGACCCGTCTCTGTATAATAATATTATGAGATATTTTAATATTTACTCATTCTAATAATAAATCATTCGATTCAGATCTCTTTGTTTGTGTTCTGCCATCTCTCCGTCTGTTGACTGTCTGCTGTCATGCTGGTCTGTTCCCCACTCTGTCCGTCTAGACTCTGGTCTTGGTAATACCACCACCCTCCCATTTATTGATGAAACGGGGGTGCTGTGTTGATGCCAAGTGCCTTTGACATTCTGTGGGTCTCATTGCTGCTGAGACATTTGGCAGATCACCCAGCCAGCTTAAACCAGACATAATGGACCGTGAAACATACATATGATTCAATGGACAATATTTGTTCTTGAATATGAAAAAAAAGGCTGGTAATGACCATGTTTATTTCACTCACACAAACAAACGCATCCTCCTTTAAGCTGCTGGAAGGCCACAATAAGCGCCAGAATAAATCCAGAGAATGAATTAGTTTGTTTTTTCATCTGTTTCACAAGTCGTTCGTCTCCATCCCGTCTCCTTTCTTGTTTACCCCTCAACGTAAACTCGCCAACCATGCAGGAATGCAAACCATTCTCCCACAACATTTTCTTGTTGCCAGCAGACATGATTTGACAGTCAGGCCATTGTTTAAAACACGAATAATGCCTGCAGTCCACATTGTTAGCTGGAAGAGAAGAGGTGGTTATTGTTAATCCTAGAGACAAGAGATTAGGTGCAGCAGGGCCATTATATATTTCCCTAGGCCCCAGGAAAAGACGACTTTATGCTCCATGATGATGATGTATGACAATGACTGTCTTAATGGATCATTCTCGTCAGGCCTCTGTCTCCGGGAACATACTGTACTTACAGTGTTGTCCCTGAGCACGTTCAATGAACCATCGTTCATGAACACATTCATATTTTGAGCGAACGTGAACTGAACGTAATGTATTTCTGCTTTATGACATTTTTACATGCCTTTTTACCCTCTCTTCTCACAGCTTGATGACCCATTGGCTGCTTTCCCCGTCTTTAAAAAATATGACAGAAACGGGTATGTGTTGTTATTCAAGTCATATAAAATACTCTACACATCTTGTTTCATTTCTATATCTATATCTTAAAATCATAAAATCACATACAGTTGGATTGTGCATGTTGCTGACTTCATGTCCCTGTTTTGTGCCCAGACTCAACTTGCAGATAGAGTGTAAGAAAGTTTCCACCCTCAACCCGCTGTCTGTCGAATGGGCTTATGAACTCACGAGATCTAACATGCAGACACTGTAAGTATTTTGGGCTGCTCTGCTGTACGTCCAGTCACCCTTATTTTAGAAGGCTGAATAGTTGGATAGGAAATGGAGTTTCATATTCAATTCATCTGTAAATGTTTGGTTATTTCAGTTGGACTGTGCGATTAACTGAAACAATACAACTATGGTGAAATAAGGTAATAAAAATAGAACATTACGATCACGTTAATTGAACCCAAACCAACATCTGTTTACCCAACGGTAAACAAATTCTACCATGTCTTGGTAAGAATACAGAGGCTATGGTTAGTGGTTCATGTGAAACAAGAATGGCTCGGTCTTAATTGCCAGCTGCAGCGAGTTCTCGTTTATGAAAATCTATAATCAGTGTGTGTGCCGCAGCCTCTGCCTCGGCTCAGTATGCAGCCAATACGGCTTCACCTTTTAATGCCGTTCAGACCTTGTACCATTCATCATTGGCTTAGAAAAAGTGTTAACTACGGTCGCTAGTAGAGGTAGGTGAACATGTAGTCCAGCCGCTTTTCAAGCAGCTGGCAAAAAGAAGAAGAATGAGTTTTTCCTTTCACACAAATATTTGGCAGCCTCCCTGTAGTAGCTCTTATCGACCCCCTGTTGAAGACCCATGGTCTATATTTTAACTGCTGCCGTCTGGCAAACTCCCACAGGGGATTGAATTACTTTTGAGTCTCTCCACCACAATTATCCTGAAGGCCATATTCAGGACACCATGCTGTCGGTTCCACATCTTTGATGGTAAAATGTCCCGTTTTGGGCTTGTGTCAGTCAAGTACATTTTTTTTTAGGTATTTGTACTTATTACTATATACTATAGTAATAAGTACGCACACACACAATACTATAGTATTTCCATTTGTCAGAGGCAAATATTGTACTTTTACTCCACTGGCTTTATTTGAAAACTTTAGTTACTTTGTAGATTTGGATTATTATTACAAAACATGCATTAACCACTTCAGCCCTATATTTCAGCCATTTGAAAATAGCAGAGGCGTCACATTGTGCACTTGTAGATCTGCTATTTGTAAATAAAGTAAATTTAGAATTTCGTATTTTTGAGGGGCGCTAGCCCCTCCTATATACAGGTTTAATGTTTGTTTTAAAAACGCCATTGACAATGAAGGGAAAATCTACGTCATCTTGCCATTAAAAATAAAGATAATTTAATGTTTGTTTACATCACCTAATCATAGCAACATGAGTTAGACTTTAATATATTAGCGGCCCTCACTTCACACGGGTGTGATTTTTTTCCCCCACCAGGTACGAGCAGAGCGAGTGGGGATGGAAGGAGAGGGAGAAAAGAGACGAGATGAAAGACGAGCGGGCGTGGTACCTCCTGGCTCGCGACGGAGACTCCGCCCCCGTCGCCTTCTCCCACTTTAGATTCGACGTGGAGTGTGGCGAGGAGGTACTATACTGGTAAGACCGTAAAACCGGGGCTCCACCGTAAGGCCGGACGCCACTTTGGGAACGCCCGTCTCAAACAATCCTCGTCCACAACGTCTATAACGTGATATCTTCTTCTGTGTTGCAGTTATGAGGTGCAGCTGGAGAGCAGAGTGAGGAGGAAAGGCCTGGGGAAATTCCTCATTCAGATATTACAGCTCATTGCTAACAGGTAAACCAACTCATTCAGATATTACAGCTCATTGCTAACAGGTAAACCAACTCATTCAGATATTACAGCTCATTGCTAACAGGTAAACCAACTCATTCAGATATTACAGCTCATTGCTAACAGGTAAACCAACTCATTCAGATATTACAGCTCATTGCTAACAGGTAAACCAACTCATTCAGATATTACAGCTCATTGCTAACAGGTAAACCAACTGTAAATGGTCATTAGGGATTGACCGATATGGTTTTTTTCATGGCCAATACAGATACGGATTTGTAGCGATCAACGAGGCCGATATTAAAGCAGATTAAAAATGTATTACTATAATTACATTTTTTTTCTTTTTATTGTCAAAATGTACAATAACACAAAACGGCGTTCTTAAAATGATTCCACCGTGATGAGGAAGGAACGTTATGCCCCTGTGCTTCGTGATTTCGTCATCTGTTAGGTGGAAACTTCATATAGTAATTATGTCCAAAACTGTTACTTTACAAGCTCAAGCTTGCAGTCAGATCTGCTACTTTTGATATTTTGTGTGACGCTGCAGTAGGGATCAAGTAGGGCGTTAATT
Source organism: Protomyctophum parallelum (assembly GCF_964188405.1). Taxonomy (NCBI): domain Eukaryota; kingdom Metazoa; phylum Chordata; class Actinopteri; order Myctophiformes; family Myctophidae; genus Protomyctophum; species Protomyctophum parallelum. The sequence continues at coordinate 14,472,082 of NC_139716.1, read as the reverse complement.
TACACCATTAAATATGGCAGGGGTTTTCAACTGATTATGAACCAGGGACCACCGCCCTGACTGAGAATCAACCTGGGGACCACTGTTGTGTTGGGAGGGGGGTAATGAAATGAAATCATGTACTTGCTATTGTAACTTACTGTATGTATGAGCGAGCAGACACATGCAATTAATTATGGGCACATTTCCTTATAATGGTGACTCAAACCAGGCAATCCGGTACAGTTTTCCCATGAGATTCTAACTCACTTCTCTGTGGAAGTTCTTGACGTCCGACTTCCTAGTAACTGACAACATCGATCGAGCGTCATCATATGTCACCACGTCATTCACTGCATTGTTTCTCAACTTGTGGTCAATACAATAAATTAAAATACAAATCTTCCCTTTCTTACATTACTAAATGCTTGGTCAGGGACCACATCATGCAATACCTTCACGGCCCACCAGTGGTCCACGGACCACCTGTTGAAAATCCATGAAATATGGAGATGAGAGATTTCTACAGGACCGCAACGATTTGATTTCTCTCTTTCTCGCCTTAGCACGCAGATGAAGAAAGTGATGTTGACAGTATTCAAACACAACCATGGGGCTTACCAGTTTTTCAGAGATGCTTTACAGTGAGTATAACACGTCACACATTCAGGCTTTTCTTAAAGGCAAAGTTGACTGCATTCTAATGTTATTCTTCTTCCCACTTTGTGCACCAAATACTTTTGAAACAAAATTGTAACACGAGAAACTGTAATCATAGTTAATTAATAAGTCACGGCCAGACCATGGTGTGACTATGACATCATATGTCGTATAGTTTTCTATACAGAAAGATTTTAATCATGTCTTGTTGTCCACTTGCCACAGGGACTGCAAAGTTCACCGGCAGCTTGTACTTTAATTTAGAATCCAAATGGGGTTTGTAAAATGGAACAACATGGCCTGCTGTCCTTTCAAAAGTAGAACAACTACGTTTGTGCTTAGAAAGCACAAAAAAGTATTTATAGACAATTTCTGCTTGGCCTAAAGGGGCATAGACCATCAGCAGACTAGTCGACACACACATACTGTACACACACATACTGCACGCACGCACACACCCACACACACACACACACACACGTTTTATTAATCAGGATGATGACGCCACCCAGATTGTTCCTGCCACAGCTCTGCCACTTAACACCGCAATGGTGGTCTGTGCGGCTTCATTAACACAAACTGAACACATGGTCGGGTAACTTATTAATGAAGGCTAGAGATTGGACTGGGCGGCGGCCACAACGTTATCTCCTTAGTATTCATGTGGTCTCTTTTGCCGTCCCTCCAGATTCGAGATAGACGACAGTTCACCCAGCATGTCGGGCTGCTGTGGCGACGACTGCTCCTACGAGATCCTCAGCCGGCGGACCAAACATGGCGAGGCGTTGGTGGCACTGGCGGCGGCACAGGCACACACCCACGGGGGCGGCGGGCACTGTGGGGGCTGCTGCCACTGATTGGCTGCCCCCATCCCCCCCCACCCACCCGCCCTCCCTCCCTCCCAAACGGTTTAAAAAAGACCAGCTACTTTCGTGCCCGCCTGTGAAATTTCACACTGCCTGCTGTGCGTCAGGCGTTTCGGAAGAATCTCCAGCTCAGAAGCTTTTGGGTGTCGCCTCCTCATGCTGTTGGCTACATAAGTCTTATCGTAGATGGGAGGTGACGTCGGCGGTGTGTTAAGGCGGTATGCAGTGTGAGCTTTCAGACACGGCACCTTGTTTTCCTACCCCTGGTTATTCCAGAGATCAGCAAGTTACTGGTTCAAAGTCATGTAAAAGCTAATCCACCCACTCACTCCCAACAACCTTCTAGCTCATCTGATCTCCTTTTGTTCACATACTGCACTCTGTCCTCATTCGTCACGCAGTGTTTCCTAACCTCCCCCCGGCCCCCACCCCCCCGCTGCTGGGTCCCCAAGATGGAAAACGGGGCGATGGACAGTCAGATTATTTTCCACGTATTAGAGTGTGAACTTGGGTTTTCGGTTTATGGGACCCCCCCCCCCCTACCCCCAGACGAGTTACATGAACCCTTTTCTGGGGGGGGGAAATATTCCCAGAAATTGGCCGATCTACGCGGCTCACAGCCGCTGTGAGCCGTGTAGATCGGCCATTTTCTGCCGTTGGAGACATGATGTTTTGAGTTGTCCCTGCTGTACTGTAGCATACTGCTACTGTACTGTCGTCCAGGTACTTTGTGTAGATATACGCTGTTAGCGTGCGACAGCACAGCGCTAGCTGTTAGCGTGCGACAGCACAGCGGGCGTTCCACAACCACGCGCCTTCTTTGAACCTCGACGGCCCGTCCTACTGCTTATTAATGTTACATGTAACTGTGAGGGTTTCCAGCTTTCTCCCACCTGCCTATCGTATCACTCAGGTGATTTCCACAGGAAAACCATTAGTGTTCATTTAAATCGTTTTAAATCTCGGTGGGTGGAAAAAAGGACCCCCAACACTTTCAAGAGATAAAACGTAATTCTACTGTGCATGTTGTTAACCTCCTCTTTGCTTAGGTTTTTAACCTTAATTTAATCATTCTTATTTTATTCTTTTCCACACTTCCTGGTTTAAGTGATAGGAATCCAGTCTGGGAAGTGTCCCCATTAAGTGTCCTTTTCCCCTCGTATTCCAGTTCAGAATCGGTGAGCTGTTTGAGCACCAACTGCTACCACAAAGAGAAAATGTGAAATGATGAAAGGTGACTTAGCAAAAAATCCAAACGACAACTCTTGATCTACACAGAAGCGTTATGGTGCTTCCGTTGTGGTTAGATTGGCTTTTAGTGCCACAACCTGCACTTCTCTTGATTTAATTTATACTTTGTTTTTGTGCCGGCGCTGCGGGTAGAAAATAGTCTATCTACAAACTCAAAACGTGTTGCGCCCCAATGGGTTGTGGGCTTATAGATTTGTTCATTTTTGGCACGTAAAAATATCACACAACCAAGTATTAAACGGGTCTAACTCGCTGTACAGCCATCCTCCTTGACCAAGCCCCCCCCCCCCCCCCCGCCTCTGTTTTTATCTCCTGCTACCTTTTATTTTTTAAATCATTTTACTTCCATTGGAGTCCATTTGGACTACTCATTTTTAGGGTCTCATACTACTGATCATGGCAGGCTGATCTGTTACAGACACCAGGTGTTGTGTGACTCGGATGAGGTATTCGGGTCCGTGTCCATACAAAGCGTATTATGAGCTGAGAGGCGCTTTGGATATCCATGTCCATAGTGCTTGCGTGCATTGTTTATTAACACCCACAACGTTCAAACCAATCAACCGTTGCCGTGCTCGAATGCTCTGATCCATGTCATTGGCACAAGTTAGGGGTGCACGATTATGAAATCATGACCGACCTTCGATCTCTGATTATTTGCAGGGTCATATCTGCATATATCCATATACCCATTCAATGTCGGGTCGTAAATTACCAGCCTGGAGGATCAAAAGAGCGGCGCTCCTCTATGCTTTATGGGCGCTGGGAAGAGGAGTGCACCAGGGCAGTCTTACCGTAGAAATGCATGACAGACACTCCAAACTCGCTTTGTGTGGTCACGCCGACACAGTCCCTCAGAGGGTGAAAGAAAATGATGTGAAATGTTATGTTTGTACTCAAAAGAGCCATGAATCACGCTCTCTTCTGCAAAGCTTGAGCTGATATGTGCTTAATGGCTCCGACTTCCAGTTATGTTATAGACCTTTAGTTTGTCTGGAGACTCTCGACTCGTTTAAAGAAACCCACAGTGATCACAGGGAGTTCATCACCCGTCTCATCTTCTCCTTCCATTATCGGTTCCTCGACCACGGTGTAAAGCCACTGCTTTTTTTCTCTCTCTCTTCGATCGAGCTTAGATTTAAGTTTCATAGGTTCTTCTTAACACAACGTTGCCATTGATCCTGTTTGGATAATTCTAAAGACAACATCCTTCCTTCCTCCGTCACATATCCTTTCCTCTCCTCCCTCCTTCCAGCCCCTGTAGGCACCGATGACTGTTTTCCACAAGTCCAGGTTTCAAATCTGTAAAACGGCATCCTTCCTCCCCCTTCTCTTTGTAGCCTTCCTCCTCCCCCACTCACATGACGGTACTGACGACCATAGATCCATAGATCCATTGATCCGTTACCTGAACTTTAGACATCCCCCTGCTATCCTCAGCCGTACTAATCAAAACAAATGTTACTTTTTGACTGTGTAACTACTAAATATATCCTCATCACCACCACCGCTTTTCACCATGAGCAAATCATATTGATTTAATACAAGAAGGATATGGTACAGTATACGTGAATGCTCCATTACACAGCTGTCTTCAGTCCACTTATATTAAGTTGATGAACGCTATCACTGGAAGGACATTAAGCTAGCAGGAAGGATGTATGCGTGTCATTTTTGGAAGACATTTTCATTGAGATAATGTCCCTCGCTTCGGCCATCGCCCCTATTCCCAAACTAACTATCGGTATGTTGCATGATGAGATTCAAAATGTTTGTTTAATAATTAATACAATCACGGTCGCTGTCTTTATTCAGGATTAGCCCAGCAGCCGGGTTTCCTCTCCTGCCTCTGACAGCATGACTATAAGTCTCCCATTAAAACGGCTGTGGTTAAAACGTAAGTGAAATGTTGGGGAGTCTGAATTAGATTTAAAGTTGATGCACAGGCTCCACTGAGCAAAAAAAAAAAAAGCATCTTGGCATGTAGAATCAACAGGTCAATTTATACTTTGTGGTATGGCCGTGTGCCGTCCGCCAGAAGTAGATCGGTTACATTTGTAGAGTTGATAACGGAGGCAAAAACCCTTGCCTAATTTTGTTGCCCTTTTAGCTGACGTCACAACCCTTAGATTTTTAGCTGTATCTCATGTGTTCATAGTGGCGTTACAGTGGGATGAAGATGGTCCTAGCGCTACGATACTGTTGGCCGATGGAGCCCAGATTGTTATGGGAGGATTTTTGGACAAGAGGTCATATCGCGCCACTCGGTGGCGCGATATGAGCTTGTAGATCTGCTATTTTTCAATAGCTAAAGCATAACATGATGCTGACACCAAAATGGGTGCCCGGTCAGAATGGGTTAAAAACCTTTTTTTCTTTTTGTAAATTCATGAAGAAATGTAAGAAGAATTAGAAAACAAATGTTTGAGTAGGAGTGAAAATAGCCGATCTACAAGCTTGTAGATCTGCTATTTTCAGTAGTTTGAGTCCCGGGGAGACATCAAATTTGGGTCTTTTGGGTCACAGGCTAAAAAGGTTTGGGAACCACTTTAACTAGACAGTTGCTACCTAGACAGGCTGATGTCGATTCCATATCTGTTTACAAAACCTTCAGGGTATCTTGACCACCTCCAGTGCCCGTCTGCTGGGTCATTATATTCCATTTCTAGAGACCACCAACCAACCATTTCACCTCAGAACTGTGGTTCACTTGTATGTGAGGTTAATGTTTCCTGTTTGCTTTTTTTTAATAGATGAGATGCTGTCTTAATTTATTTATATTTCACTTTTTGTGAAACCCACTGTCATCCGTGAAAGTGTGATATGAGATTTTCAGTTAACCCAGTTGTGGTGTGAAATAACTGTCCATGAGGCCAACTTTGACCAATCCATTTTGACACGAAACACCATCCAAGGTTGTATCAATCGACAGTTTTTTATTTTGTAGAGTCACTGAAAAACTCCTATTACCCAGCTGGCGAGCACTCGGAGCTTACAGTACATTAGGTGTTTTACTGCTTGTTGGAACAACAATGATGAACAAAAACAAAAGACAAAACTTTTCAAAAAACAATTGCTTGTATGTTTTAGTTCTAGCCTAACTTCTGATAAGTACAATCATTCATTTGTATTGGCAGAGGCTACACAAAAAGAACAGGATATTGTGTGTATATAGCAACGGTATATCAACGACTGACCGAGTCTTTCTCTCTCTCAGGTTATTCAAATGTAAACAAACCTCTGTGTTACTTTTGCAACCATGTTGGCTGTTGAGATGTCAGTTGGATTGGTTTGTCCCTCGGCTCTGATCTAAAAATCTGTTTTTTCTTTTTCTCAACATATTTAAAGCACTCTTCACTTTTGGTAGAAGTTTTAAGTTAAGTGTGTGCATGCGTCAGTAGGAGTACATGCAAACAGTATTGGCAGTTCTGTAGACCTAATATGCAGCGCTCGGAATTCAAACTATTTATACAAGCATGCTAAATGTGACTCCAATGCAACACCATTTTATTAAAATGTTATTTTTGTTATCGTCCACAGAAATTATTTTTGTTAAGGGTCTGAGGTCACAGAAAGGCCGGTGTTCACTACAGGTTAATCCATTTAGACCGGAGATTGATTCTACTTCTACAAATGCATTCTCAGACTTTCAAAGATTTTTTAAAAAATAGTTGAACAAGCTCGCGGCGCGAAGTGACGTGCTGTGAGCTTGTATATCTGCTATTTTCTAACACAAAAATCTAAAATCACACGAATGCTTCCCTGGGTTTTAATGGATTAAACGGTGGCTGTTCCATAACGCCTATTGAGTTGGTGCTTTTGAACATTTGAAAATATTCTTCCAAAAGTGAAACGTTGCTTTTACGTTACTTTACGTTGGTTAAAGTTTAACCGGCCCTAGAACTGTGCTCAGGGTCAACATTTTACGTGAAAAAAGCTGAGGTGTCTTTGAGGGGGTATTATTTGGAGTGATCTTTATTTTGTGATAAAAAGATCTTTTGTTTGTGAGTGAACCTATTTTTCTTTTAAATCACTTATTTTACAACCTGTCCATGACCACCCTCGCCTCGTCATGTCACATTGTTTTAATTTCCCCTCCCTCCTCCGATACGTTCCTTTTCTTTCGTTTTCCTCAGTGTGTGTATATATATTATGTATAATCGGTTGCGAATCCATTTTCAGTTTATTGTTTTTGCCTTTTACAGGTTAAACACTTTTTAAATGACATTTAAAAAAAACCTCGATGTTTGAGAATGAGTGTTCTAGTCCTGTGCTTAACCGACAATGAAAGGGAAAAATAAGTCATTTCTGCCTTGTCAGTGTTTTATTTGTATGTTACAAATAAAGGAAAGTTGTTTGACTTCTAGATGGATATTCCTTGTTTTTTTTTTCTTTCCCCCCCGTGTTATTTGTACCTATACTTTTTCATACTGTAGTGCAGGACTAGGCAACCTAGGCAAATTGTTGACAACCTGCCAACAATGGCACAGGGGAGGGTGATGACTGGCACGAGTGTGAGAGAGGATTCTTCGTTTAACCGTGTGTGTGCAAATTACATCCTATCATGCACATGATTCTACATTCAAACTAGATGGTGTTAATATTGCTCATCCTGATGTGAAAGGAAATATTTCAAAAGAAGAAAATAAAGGTTATATAGGCTATGATTTTTATGGGGTCATATAATTAATCTTTATGGCACACTGACCGTCTACAAAAGAATATGGCACTTCATGTCAAAATGGTTGACCCCTGCTGAATGTGTACCTACCTATAGTAGTAGCCTGTATGCTTAATATGTTTATGTAATCAAATCACAGTTGTCTATGAAAGCCAAAAGGTAAACTGTGGTAAATGTCAACGGAACTACTGTGACGGTATGATTCCGAGGACTTTTTTAAGAGCTGCACTATATACCCGGAAGTTGTTGGTACCCTGACAGCGGCAACAAAAAAATGTTTACGTATCCACTACCTGGATGAATGGGTTGTCTTTTACCCACATCTGATCAAAAATGACATGAAATAAGGTCACATTTCAGTCTCAACCTTTGTGTCTTTCAAGGCTTTAGCTCTCGGTAAGTGTCAAAACATTTGACGAGCGGTGCAATGTAAACATTTAGCCAAACATAGCTAATATGAATGTTACCTTTGACATCAGATGATGACTATACTCTCTTACAGCCACATTAATTAAACGACCTTTTTGGGATATCAAAACAAAGGCTTAAAACCCAGTCTGCACTTAATTTGTCCCCAACAACTTACTACCTTCTAATTTCCATTCATGCTATGCTGTATGCTGTACTTAGCCTACACTGCAGCATTATAATTGGTCAATGATGATGCATCATGCATGGCTTTGGTGGAAATGATCAAAGGTCTGTCAGCTAAAATGCCATTTTAATATCAAACTGGTTCACTATGATGAACGACATTGAGTTATTCGTTCAGCATATGTCGGTCAGCATCCCAATTTCCCAAACCGTTGTATTATATTGACATCAATAATAAATGGGTTTAAAACTAAAGGGATAAAATAATGTTGACATTATTGGGTGTGTGATATTTTTTTATATCTTCCCTTGTAGCCTGTGTTGTTGCAGTGCCGTCGCCATGGCGACAAGGATGAAGCTGAAACTGAAGACGGTGTTTGTGTTGTATTTCATGGTGTCTCTCATGGGTCTGATCTACGCACTGATGCAGCTGGGTAAGTCACACTGACTGATCCTTCACATTAGCCCTGAGACATGACTGCCAAGATTCACGACAGTTATGACGTGCCTCCCCCCTTTGCTACATTTACAAAGTTATCGTGTACATAAACGTTCAGATTTCAAATATAAAGTGCTCACCCAAGGATGTTAGCTTTTTGCAGGTGTGGTTATTACTAGTACCCACTAGCCAGAGTCTAGAGCAGGAGAGTGGCGGCACGCTTTGATCTCGCCGCAAAGCGGGTGCCTATGGGCTATAGTTCCAAACATTGGAACTATTCCATTGAGATAGAATGAGCACTTCCGCATTCCATTGCTACAATGGGAGTCAATGCTAGTGTCGCCACTCTCTTACTAGATTACTCTGCCCCTAGCTAGATATAGAAGTGTCTATTTGTATGTCTCTAAATGTTTTGATGAATTGAACATGGTGGACCCTCTTGTAAACAAGTGTAATGCTTAATTGGGTCGTCCACTCACAGTTAACAGTCTTTCTATTGAGTTTGTGCTTGAAATGCAATGTATACTGTAATTCTGCAAACTGTTAATAAATATTTCAATCAATCAATCAAAGATTGACCCGCCCCTCTATCATGCCCAGAAAAGCATATACTGTATGTCTCTTTGAGCCTAGGCGCTTCGAGACAGTGTAGCAGGTGGCGACACTAGGAGGCTCTAGGCACTGTGGGTAGCCTCCGGGCCTGGCTCCTCCTTCGTCTGACCAGTCCTTCTGTGCGCTGCGTCCTCATTGCTGCTGGCCGGTCGAACATCTCATTCTACCAAGGTGGATTACCGGCGCTGTCTGTAGCTTCTTCTTCTCAGAAGAAGCGGTTTGAGCGGCCAACCTTTTCTACCCCGGGTAGCCGCAATTTGCAGGACTAGATTTCTTTAAATAATGGGATGAATCTAGAATTGCAATACCATCCAGTGTGAGCCCATTCATCCAAATTGCATTTGCTATCTGCTTGTATTAAACAACGTTAAACTCACCAACATTGCATCTGTAGTCCAAGCTTGAATTATCCTCTTTCAAACTGCAAAGCGTTTGTTTCATAAAAATCCACCGTAGACATGTTATGAGCTTCTTTCTGTCAAGAAATTCTGTGTTGGAGTTTGGGTGCGCTCGTCGAAGTCACTGAACGGCCCTGCGTACCACCTGTTTTGAATTTGCACATAATGCAGGAGGCAGCAACATGACCTGTTAATAAAAACGAGTGGACTAGTGGAGTGAATACTGAATGAATAGTGAATACTTTTATTTTGTTCTGTACCTAATACCATGCAGGTCAGCGTTGCGACTGCGCAGAGCACAACATGCCTAAGGACCGTACCATCTCTCGGCTACGGGGGGAGGTACACCGTCTCCAGGAGCAAATGAAGAAGGCAGAGACGACCAAATCCCCCCAGAAGCAGCCAGTCAAAGGCCCCCAGACCACCATTTTTGTAATCACCCCAACATATGCAAGGTAAATAATAACTTAATTTGCTGCCATCTAGTGGCCACCGTGGGCTCACCACAATCCGACCAGGTGAGATTGTGGTGAGCTTTTTGAGTGGTGCAACAACTCCAAGGAACAGCAATGTCCGTGTTCACCTATGTGACGTTAATGCGCACCAGTATGTACCAGTAGGGGCGCTGTTGTGCCAGAAACAGAGAGAGAGACAGTGCTGCACTGTTGCCTGCTATTGAGAGAGAGAGAGAGGGGAGTTGCACCACTCGGTTCACACGGGTGTTATTTTTTTTAACGCTTTTTTGAAGGGACAGACAGTAGGCTGACAGGAAACGGGAGAGAGATGGGGGAAGACATGCAGTAAAGGCCGCGTCGGTCTCGGGAGTCGAACCCGCGGCACACTGCGACTGGATTACCCGCGCTTATGAAGCAGAGCTGGAGCCTGTGGCACTCGTTCCCTCGTTTTGTCTGTCCGTCTCTTTCACACACACACACACACACACACACACACACACACACACACACACACACACACACACACGATGTTGAACTTGCTCCGTACATGTGTTCATCTTATGGTGAATTCCTGTTCTGTTCTTTGACTATATAGAAGTGTCTATTTGTACGTCTCTAAATGTTTTGATGAATTGAACAACATGTAATGCTTAATTGGGTCGTCCACTCAGAGTTAACAGTCTTTGTATTAAGTTTGTGCTTGAAATGTACTGTAATTCTGCAAACTGTTAATACATATTTCAATCAATCAATCAATGTCCAGGTTTGTGCAGAAGGCGGAGTTGACTCGCCTGTCTCAGACGTTCAGGCACGTACCTCAGCTCCACTGGATCCTGGTGGAGGACTCCCCTCACAAGACACCTCTGGTGACCGACTTCCTGGCCAAGAGCGGCCTGACCTACACTCACCTCCACATCGCCACGCCCAAAGACCGCAAACTGCAAGAGGTGGGTGGACATTGAGGGATGGGCTAGGGCGGACAAAGACATACAGTAACAACGTTTTGAGCACCACTGAAATAGCGACGTAGAAGAGCGTAAGAACTTGAGAGCGTAAAATGAAACCAAATAGTTGGTGTTTCATTTCACGCTCTCAGGAGTTAAAGATCTATTCTCCATCTACTCTCCATCATTTAGCTGGGGACCACCTGGAAGCCCCTCAAGGACCACTGGTGGTTTTCAACCAATACCATTGGTTGAAAAGCACTGGTTTAAACGGAGTGGCGTGTTGATTGATCCCCCCCAGGGAGACCCCAGCTGGCTGAAGCCTCGCGGAGCGGAGCAGAGAAACGAGGGTCTACGGTGGCTCCGAGAGGACGGCAGGGACCAGCAGGCTGCTGTGGTCTACTTTGCAGACGACGACAACACATACAGTCTGCAGCTCTTTGAAGAGGTAGGTGTGTGTGTGAAGTGCACGTGCACGTGTGTAGACACAGGGCTCCATTTCCGTCACCGCTAAACCCCTTATCCCTAAACTTCTTTGCCTTTTTTTTTTTTACTATTTTGAAAATCATTTTTGAATAGTTCAACTAGCCAATCTACATTGACACGTTGTGAGCCTGTAGAACTGGCCATTTTAACTATTCAAAAATGTTTTACAAAATAGTAAAAAAGGCAAAGAAGTTTAGGGATAAGGGGTTTAAAGCGGTGACGGAAATGGAGCCCACAGTGTGCAGCTCTTTGAGGAGGTGTGTGTGCACGTGTGTAGACAGCGCGCAGACCTCACTGTGCACGTGTGTCCCGGAGCACCAATTATGTTTTGTCAAAATGTGCACAATTTTCACATTTGAAAATCTAAAACTTGAATAAAAAACATTTTGAAGAGAAACTAAATATATTCGAGAACATTTAACTTTAAACAAATATTTAAGTATATGTACTGTATGTATGACAAATTCATATTTGATAGATACAAAACATATTGAATTAAATACCCTGCCCTACATATTCAACTTAAATAAAATGTGCTATTTATTTGGGGGGAAAGGATGGGGCCAAGCATAGACCCCTGTAGGATCCCAGTTAACTAAGTACGGTATATAGGAATTAAGTTTTGAACCCATTCTGAACGGGAACCCATTTTGGTATTAGCATCATGTTATGCTTTAGCTATTGAAAAATAGCAGATCATGTGGCGCGCTACAAGCTTGTAGGTCTGCTATTTTTGAAAAAGTCGAAGAACGACTGACATTTTTAGAATCTGATCTCGGGTCAGAATGGGTTAATCAGACCAGTGTGTGTCCAGTGGAAACCTCGTATGAATCTGATCTCAGGTCAGAATGGGTTAAGAACTAGTTAAATGTGCTACAAGTAAGCAGGTCCCTACTTATTACTGTACTTCGTAAGCAAGAACATTGTTGATGGATCAATAATCCTACTCCCTCTTTGGACTCTGGTGTTCTGCTCGTCCTCCTCTCCCAGATGCGTGGTACCCAGCGTGTGTCAGTGTGGCCTGTGGGCCTGGTTGGAGGGATGAGGTACGAGAGGCCTGTGGTTGAAGGAGGAAAGGTTGGTACCGTCACTGTCCTCGTTTGTCCTGTTTATTATTATTTAAAGGTTTTATGACATTCATTTTCATTTTTTTTTCTTTTTCTTTTTTCTTTTAGGTTTTATGACCTCAATTACACCCAAAAAACCTGAACTTTGAACATTCAGTGGATTTTCTGTGGTCTGAGGTTTTCTTTGGGGTTTTTTGGGCCTTTTGAGCTACAATGAAAACAGGCAACACAGTGAAACAGTGACATCTGCTGGCAAATCCCATTGACATATATGGGATTTGCAGTAAGTGATGTCACTTACTGCCGGCAAATCAGAGCACCTGTTTGAGCCAGAAAACCCCAGATCACAGAAAATCTACTGAATGTTAAAAGTTCATGTTTTTTGGGTGCAATTGAGATTAGAAAACCTAAAAAAAATAAGAACAATTCCAAAACCTTTTTACTCGCCTGTCCTGTTTATTTATTTACAGAACCAGAACCGTAGAGCTTGTAGATCTGCTATTTTTCAATAGCTAAAGCATAACATGATGCCAACACCAAAATGGGTGCCCGGTCATACTGTCCACACTGGTGTTTCAGTGACACGTCCTATTTATTCTGTCCACACTGGTGTTTCAGTGACACGTCTCTGCACAGTTGTATTATTAGCCGCAACCTACGCAGTCGGCTTAAGAGCATGGCCGATGCCAGCTTTCTGGGTCTGAATCCTGATTTTCTTTTTGGAGTTATTTTACTTATGGCGGAACCTCCCATGACGTGAAACCTTCCAGAACCTCTTGAATTCGGTGATGGTATATTTCCCTTGTAACTACAACCATCCCTAAAGCGGGAGGTACATAATTAGATTTTAGATTGGCAATATTTTCCAAAGAAAAATGTGAAAGTATAAGTTCTGGGTTTCCAAGAACTCAGGGTTACTACTACCGCCTGAGCAGGTTCTGAGAACCTTTCTGAAACTTAGCATAATTATGGAAACAAGTCCAGAACCTGTGAAATGTTACACTGTTGTTCACTTGAGCCATTTATGTCTACCGATTACCAATGTTTTACTTAGTTTTGACCGACATATTTTGTAAAGAAAAATCTGCAAAATCTTGACATGAAACGTATACGCAAACAGAAGACCTAAATAAATATTTAACACATTTTGGGGCGGGAACCCCTTTTGATGTTAGCATTATGTTATGCGTTAGCTATTGAAAAATAGCAGATCTACAAGCTCATAGCGCGCCACCGAGTGGCGCGCTACAAGCTTGTAGGTCTGCTATTTTTGAAAAATCGAAGAACGCCTGACATAGAAACATAGCTTTTTCAGAAAACTATCAGGATGTAGAAGACATTTTTTAGAATCTGATCTCCAGTCAAAAAGGGCTAACTAACATGATATTTATTTGTACCCGTCCTTTGCTCTTCCTCAGGTCGTTCGCTTCCACACCGGCTGGCGTCCCAGCCGTCCGTTCCCCATGGACATGGCCGGCTTCGCCGTCTCCCTCAAGCTGGTCCTGGCCAATCGGGACGCCTGCTTCGACGGCAACGCTCCAATGGGGTTCCTGGAGAGCAGCTTCCTGCAGGGTCTCGTTACCATGGACGAACTGGAGCCCAAGGCAGACAACTGCACCAAGGTTAGATGATGGTGTGTGTGTGTGTGTGTGTGTGTGTGTGTGTGTGTGTGTGTGTGTGTGTGTGTGTGTGTGTGTGTGTGTGTGTGTGCGTGTGCGTGTGCGTGTGCGTGTGCGTGTGCGTGTGCGTGCGCACGTGCATGCGACTGATTTTTTTCCATTCTGGTCAAACAGTCAGGGTGTTGCTATTGTGCATGTTGGCTCACCGGAATCACTCTGCTACACCAGTGAGTCTCAGTGTCTTTAGTGGGTTCCAAATGTCCCTATACGGGTGTGTAACTCTTGGGCCCTTGAAATTTAAAAGTTTGAGAACCACTGCACACTAAACAGGAACAGAGCCTTAATTACCGGTAGTATCATCGGTAACACCTGTGAGGGAAGTAAAGGGGCCCGGAAGTATAGGAAGAGTTATTCTGTGTGCATGGAGCCCGTGTAGGAGATGTGGGTGTCTACACCCTCCCCAAACACTAGGGGTCAGCAGTGACACAGACTTTGCACATGGTGGGAATTGGCAGAAAATAATGTTCAGAAGCAGAAGACTATTGGTTTGAATTGCATGATACTGACCAGTACCAGTGTAATGTTATCATTAGGAAATGATATATATTTATTAGTGAACTTATATTTTTAGTTGATGCTTATTCTTAGCCATAATTGTGTGTGTGTGTGTGTGTGTGTGTGTGTGTGTGTGTGTGTGTGTGTGTGTGTGTGTGTGTGTGTGTGTGTGTGTGTGTGTGTGTGTGTGTGTGTGTGTGTGTGTGTGTGTGTGTGTGTGTGTGTGTGTGTGTGTGTGTGTGTGTGCAGGTGTTGGTGTGGCACACACGAACAGAGAAGCCCAAGATGAAGAGAGAAGAAGCTCTCCAGGCTCAGGGTCTGGGCTCAGACACTGCTGTGGAGGTCTGAAGAACACACACACACACACACACACACACACAAACGCACGGGCGCACGCACACACACACTGGGCTCAGACACTGCTGTGTAGGTCTGAAGAACACACACACACACAAACGCACAGGCGAGTGCACGCACACCCACATACACACACTGTCAGACACACCCATTCTGAAACTCAAACTCAGAAACTACAGCTATAACTGTTACAGACTTTGCCATTGTATTTCCATTATATAATATTATTACAAACACATTGCATGAATATATATATATAATTACCACATAACCTTATGCCTTCGTTTGATCTAGGTGAGTTAGGTGATTAATAATAATAATGATAATAAATATAATAACCATATTACAATTAACATCTTATTAGACCATTAGAATGAGCTTATAATGAGGATATGGCTCAAATATGGACGGCTATCACTTCCGGGGTGGGCGGAAGTGACGTGTCTCCTATGCTTATTTTCCACGATTTGTTTAGAGACTTACACTCCTCCATTTGATTTTTTTAATATCTTCTCGGAAACATGTACGAAATTCAGCGAGATCTTTTTTCAGTTCAGCTTGCATTGTAGCCAGACCCCCCGTGGTCACAACTTCACTCACAACTCTGCGAAGTGAATCCACCGTCTCCATGTCGGGTCGCCGGTCTATGCCGTCGCCGCCTCCTCCATCTTGTCCCGCTGTTGTTTTCCCAGCGTTCGCGTCCTCCTCGTTCCTCTGTTCAACAGCGGCGTTTCTTAACCCATTCTGACCCGAGATCAGATTCTAAAAAAATGTCTTCTACATCCTGACAGTTTTCCATTCTGACCCGAGATCAGATTCTAAAAATCTATGTTTCTCATTTTAAAAAAATCAAAATACCATGTAAACTACGAAATGCTGGCTTTCATTTGGTATATAGATCGGTTGTGTAGGCCATCTCTACGAAACGGCATCAAGTGAAAAGGAAATGTCGGGAAACGGCGCAAAAGCAGTTGAGAGAGGGAGAGAGAGAGGGAAAAAAATTAATAGCTAAATGTCGGTCGAGTCTAACCGAGCATTCAATAACATTAACATCCCACCCTCATCATGGATAATAATCATTGTATTCATATTCCTATTATCTTATCAAAATAATAAACAAATTCCAAGTTAATTAACCAGCCAAACGTATATGATTTAATTCGGGCAGCTTGCAGATTAACCATTTTCAGAAAAGTGCGTGCATTTAGGCAACAATGTCGTCTCCAGCTGAAGAGGTGTGAACGAGTGGTGCGGGGGAGAAAGGGGGAGAGCGGGCTATTGGGCCGGAATAGTCCGACTGAGTAGTAGTGAATTTTTTTCAGACTTCCTAGTGTTAAGGGGAAATGCTGTTTTCCCAAGATTGGGTCTTGTTAAAAAATCCAGTGAGGCTGTCAATGTTGTCCTTGCTTCAGTGGGGTCATCACTCGTGACACACTTGTTGGTTGATCATGCTGGTCGCAAACTCCTTAAGGCCCTCAAAGTTGGCATACAGATACTCCTTGTACCAATACCACTCTTTGGGAGACTGACACGCACGCACCACACACACATGTCAGTCGTCCTTCGATTTTTCAAAAATAGCAGACCTACAAGCTCATGATCTTGTAGATCTGCTATTTTTAAATAGCTAAAGCATAACGTAATGCTAACACCAAAAGGGGTTCCCGCCTAAAATGGGTTAACTCATATTTTCCTTTTTTTACCCTGATTCTTTTCCCCCACTGATTATTCACTCAGTTTGTATAACTTTCGATGTATAAAACTTACTCAATTAGGGGAATATAATGGGACGATACCCGGAGCTCTGTTACTAAGCTGCCATCTTGTGTAGCGTCACCGGAAACTACACTTTTAAAACACTTTTATTTTACTCTATAAACTTTAGCTTTGACTTTGGAGTTAGGAAAGTCTTCTTCTTCGTCCCCTGCAAAGCTGGCTTTGCTCTGGATTACTACCGTGTATGCTATTAACAATAAGTACCACAAACACTCAGGAGGTCGACTGTACACAATACACATTATAATGAAAATACTTGTTGTATTTATTGCTGGTATGTTCATCAACAAAGCTCGGGGGGGAAGACCCGGGCAGCTGCATTGTAATTATTCACGCAGGAAGAAACCCTCTGATAACTGCTAAGCCCTAGGGCGATATGACGGTACGTCGGGTAGCTGACCTTTCAGTCAGTGACCTCAGGGAATCGCCTAATCGCAACTGTTTGAGGTAATCGCAATTATTTTTGCGATAAATGTCAAATTGTTTCCATGTTGAATCTTTTTTTGGCCATTTTCAACAATGGATCTACAAGCTCAATGCATCACAATGCGTTGTGAACTTGTAAATCGGCTACGCACGCGCGCGCGCACACACACACACACACACACACACACACACACACACACACACACACACACACACACACACACAATGGTACCTTTCTCTTGTAATATGTTGTACAGGGATTTCTTTTGTAAATACTGTAAAATATTAAAATGTGAAAGCTCTGTCCAAGGTGACATATTTAAGATGACGCGGTTATGTCTGTCTGCGTTGTTTTGTGAATGGCAATGAGTGCTTGTATGGGCGTGTTGCCCTGCTACAGCATAGTGAATGTGTGAGTTGTGAATTGAGTGAATGTATTGTTGTCGGTTAGGTTTATTAAGCTGTATTATTTAACTTATTTTCTTTTTTAATATATTTTTTATTTTGTCCAATCTGTATGGTATGTTAATACAATATAACTTATACAATTGACGTGGTTGTATTTGGTCTCCCTGCTATTCTATTGAGAATTCATAGAATAGAAATTTGACCCTTTAAAAGGTCAATTCTATCTCTCCTCCGTGCAAGCAGGCAGGCTCTATGGGCTCACTGGCAAGAATGTCAGCACTTGTGCGCAGGAGACCCGGGTTCAAATCCGGGACGGAACAGGAAAGTTACATACCGGCAGTGCAGCTTTAAGTCACCAGTCAGCTGTTCTGTTGTCCTTGTTGCTAACATCATGCCTATCCTTTGACCACATGACCACCCTATCCTCCCGGTTCAGGGTTTGAAACTGTACCGAGTATGGTAAGCTGCCATGTGGGTGTGTAGTGGGTGTGTCGGGCTGTCATTCCACTGACAACGTGACAAGTTTGACTAACGCATTAGTGGCTAATGCAAATATTACACCCCTCTTCACCTTTTATCTGGAAAACGTCGGCGGGTTCAGAAGGAGCACCTTTTACAGTATAGCTGTATAGCTACCGTTGCTTTGTGTCGAACCATAGCTACCGTTGCTTTGTGTCGAACTTAGGAATGCTTCAATGCACTGCCAGTGGCGATATACCAGTTCAAACGAGGTGCATTATCCTATTATGCGTTTATGAAGGAGAATCACAGGCATGTTGCTCAGACATACATGTACTATGTGGACAGTAATGATGATCACGCTTGGCTAGTAGTGACCCCCACCCCCTATATATAATACATTTTCTTTATTGAAACTTTAGATTTACTTACAAAATGTTCTCATCGCAAAGCCATTGAATCACAGGCTCTGTACTTAGTTCCCTGCATGCCTTATTATCAACACATAAGTAGGATAAATGAAATGTGAGTTAGGCCACCTAACCTAGCATTAACATGCCTTCTCAACAATGGCGACTGGTACTCTGTTACTCTGGTACGTTGAGTGACACTGTGGGGATACGTTAGCCTGACGGGAAGCCGACTGAAAGCTACAGGAATGCGTTCAGAAACTTAAGGGGAAATATTTATTGGATTGGTCATTTTAATGCCTTGCGCCGGTCATTCTCAAACTTTTACATTTCAAGGACCCCCACAGCTGTCCTTTGGGAGTGTACAAATGTGAATGTGTACCTTGAGACATGTAAGGGTCCATTTGGACCCCCCTCAAGGAACCCTGAGGGTCCGGCTTTTAGAACCACTGCCTTATGCAATAATAAAGTGATACATAACATAGCCAACATATACGATTTTGAGGTTGTCCGAAAATTGCTACAGTTGGTGGACGTTTGTGCTGTTGTATGATACTGTAAGAAAATGACAAGCAGCTAGTGTTTGTTTGAGTGTGTTTTTTAAATAGTGCCTGTAAGTCCTTTAAATCCTAGTGTATGATAAGTTATTTATTGTTGTATAGATATTGATATTGTTCCTTGTTTACAATGTGCAATGTGGTTCTAGTCTTAACTGTCTGTCTGTCCCAGCCTTGAGGAAATAAACCAAATAATGCAAAAGATTTCTAGTACAGTCTGAATGTTTGTTTTTTTGTTTTTAACAGTGAGTTTTGTTTTTTATTGGTGTGGCGTGGGTGGCCTTGCCGTTTGGAACAGGGATGGTCTGTCCGCCTGTCTCTCTGTCCCCACAAATGTAGACCAATCGCAGCAGCTCAACTACAGCCAACCACGCGGCCAGGGTCAGTAGAAATGATCCACATTAACACATGTTGAACATTGAACATTTGTTCAAAGATTGTTGGACAACAACTTCAGAAACTTTATACATCCACATATGATAACAGCATCCTAAGGTTAGCAAGGAATATCACCTCTAATACTAAGCATGTGTTGTATGGAGAATATAGGTTGCTACCTTCAGGAAGGAGATATGGTGTACCAGCATACAATAAGGTCAGACTAAAGAGGTCCTTTGTCTACCAGTCGACCTTGAGGCTTAATCAGGAGATGTAGTAGCCACAGGATAATCTAAGCGGTGGATATTGCTCATGTCTCTATGTATGTAAATTGTCTTGTTATTTGTGTTTTGTATATGTGTTTCTGTGCTGTGTCGCAAGACAAATTTCAGTGTGAACTGACAATAAAGTACTATATCATATCATATCATATCATGTTATCAAATCTGGTCAGTTTACAGTATGCAGTATGCACTGTATGTAGATGAAGGCACTCAAGGAAGGAATTCTCTCACTGATTCAAGCCAGATAATGAGATGAGTGATAACTAGTAATTACTAACTTTGTCTTGTTTCTCTTTAAACCACTGTGGGTTTTAGATTCTTATGTTTGAGCACATGGTGGAACAAGATGGCTGGAGCAAAGGTCAAATAACATGTTCTACTGGAAAGGTATATTTCGACCAGTCTTTATGGTAAAGTGTGATTATACAATTTAACACAACTATGGTGGTTGGTCTACCTATTCTTCTATTGTGACATTTCCATTCTGTGGTCGGGTAAGACCACTACTGTTGCACACACGTGGTGTTGTAGGAATCTCAAAGCACAATCTATCCTGTATCCAAAATCCACAGAGCACCCAGGTTGGAATCACTGCGTAAAGGGCCATGCACTAATAACTATATCATTCACCATTGTCTTTGTTATAGTCCACATGAAATGTTTTAACTATTATCTTTATATTCATTGTTACAGTATATTAGCTATTGTGCTTGGTGTGGACTTCTCTTAAAACATAAAAATTGCAACTTTGAACAGCTAATAAATCTCATTTGCCTTGCTAAAAGACACTTCCTTCCACATGATGCCAGGAGGAGATGCTGGGATTGAACCGGCGATATTTCGATTTCCAGACAACCGCTCACCTCTGCTGTTAAGTGAGTCACTGCAAGTTAGCTGTGGGCAATATGACTTCAAAGTGTTTGTACAGATCAAGTGTCAGACAGAGATATGTCTCTACACTGTGTCTACGTGTACTTCCTTACCACATAAACCCTATCGTCCCTCTGGGCATGTTATAATGGGCGAAACATTAAGTGAAAATGGATCTTCAATCTCAACATTTTTGCTTGATTTTGAGCTTGTAGAATCTACAAGCTCAAAATCAAGCAAAAATGTTCAATAGATGATCTACAATGTAGATCATCTATTTTTCACAACAAAATATAGGGTTTAATATATAACACACTATTCAACAATATGACAGACTATTCTATGTCTTTATTTACGAAAAGAGACGACTGTACAAATAGTCCATGGGCTAGATATATCTTGTCCTTTTTAGTTGTACCGAGATCTCAGCTGGCCCATGGACTAAAAGGCATAATAGGAGGTCGTAAACGTAATGACAGAAAAAAACTCTTGCATGTGACTGTCATTATATGCAAGTAAAAATATTTAATGGGAATATTTTTCTTTCTTTATGTCTTTTGTTTTACGGCAATCAGACAACCCAAAGATAGCCAGAGTTTGGTAAAACGTTACCCTTTGTTATACATTTTTTGGGGGAAAAGGATATTGACTGATTTATTTTGTCCTATGACTCCAAGGTCTGATACAGGTGACAAACGGATGATGGTACAGAGTTTATTTCCTGTAAGTCAGTCAGATCTCAGGTGTGTGTGTGTGTGTGTGTGTGTGTGTGTGTGTGTGTGTGTGTGTGTGTGTGTGTGTGTGTGTGTGTGTGTGTGTGTGTGTGTGTGTGTGTGTGTGTGTGTGTGTGTGTGTGTGTGTGTGTGTGTGTGTGTGTGTGTGTGTGTGTGTGTGTGTGTGTGTGTGTTCTAATAGCTCCAGGCAACATGTGAACCTTAGATGACTGACTACTGTTTGTCAGTGAATGTTCCACAAGGTCATTCAAGTCATTCGTCCTGGATAATGTCTGATGCACAGTATAGAGGTGACCCTCCTTTTTCTTCCTTGCTGTGGTCTTAATCCCCAAACTAAACTGACCCCTCCACAATTTGTAGGTTTCTCAACCTACATGTTGAGAAACAATGCAGTAAATTATCTGGTGACAAATGATGTCGATGTTGTCAGTTACTGGGATGTCTGATGTCAAGAACTTCCTCAGAAAAGAGTTTGAATCTCAATGGAAACCGTATAACCGGATTGCCTGGTTGATTCACCATTAAAAGGAAATGTGCCCATAATCAATCATAACCCATAATCAAAAAGGTGTCTGCTTACTCATAGAGTAAGTTGCAATGAACAGCAACATGAGTTTAATATGGAAGGTTAGTTTCTTTCCCCCACACCATGACCATATCCCCCCTCCCAACACAACAATGGTCCGCAGGTTGATTCTCAGTCAGGGTGGTGGTCCCCAGGTTCATTCTATAGTCAGGGTGGTGGTCCCCAGGTTGATTCTCAGTCAGGGTGGTGGTCCCCAGGTTGATTCTCAGTCAGGGTGGTTTTCCCCAGGTTGATTCAGTCAGGGTGGTGGTCCCTGGTTGATTCTATAGTCAGGGTGGTGGTCCCCAGGTTGATTCTATAGTCAGGGTGGTGGTCCCCAGGTTGATTCTATAGTCAGGGTGGTGGTCCCCAGGTTGATTCTCAGTCAGGGTGGTGGTCCCCAGGTTGATTCTCAGTCAGGGTGGTGGTCCCAGGTTGATTCTCAGTCAGGGTGGTGGTCCCCAGGTTGATTCAGTCAGGGTGGTGGTCCCCAGGTTGATTCTCAGTCAGGGTGGTGGTCCCCAGGTTGATTCTCAGTCAGGGTGGTGGTCCCCAGGTTGATTCTCAATCAAGGGTGGTGGTCCCCAGGTTCATTCAATCAGTCAGGGTGGTGGTCCCCAGGTTGATTCTAAGTCAGGGTGGTGGTCCCCAGGTTAATTCTATAGTCAGGGTGGTGGTCCCCAGCTTGATTCTATAGTCAGGGTGGTGGTCCCCAGGTTGATTCTCAGTCAGGGTGGTGGTCCCCAGGTTGATTCTATAGTCAGGGTGGTGGTCCCCAGGTTGATTCTCAGTCAGGGTGGTGGTCCCCAGGTTGATTCTATAGTCAGGGTGGTGGTCCCCAGGTTGATTCTCAGTCAGGGTGGTGGTCCCCAGGTTGATTCTATAGTCAGGGTGGTGGTCCCCAGGTTGATTCTCAGTCAGGGTGGTGGTCCCCAGGTTGATTCTATAGTCAGGGTGGTGGTCCCCAGGTTGATTCTCAGTCAGGGTGGTGGTCCCTGGTTCATAATCAGTTGAAAACCCCTGCTCTAGCTGTTAAATAAGTCCGGAATTCAAAATTTACTTGAGTAAAAGTACAAAAGTATTGGTATCAAAATGGACTTAAAGTTGTTTATGGCTGTTGGTAAGGCATTCCACATTTTGGTGGCATACCAGGAGAACACATTTAAACCCTTGTTCGTGCCAAATCTGGGTTGAACGGCGTTTGTGTTGTGATTGTGGGCTTGATTGACGTTTTTGAAGTAGTTAGACGGGTACATGGGTACCAGGCCCATTGCAACACTCACCTGGAACCCCCTCAAGGACCACTGGTGGTCCCCGGACCACTGGTTGAGAACCCCTGGTCTGTGCGAGTGAATGTGAGTGAGAGTGTGTGTCTGTCTCTCTCTCTCTCTCTCTCAGACGTGATAAATAACGTCACTGCCTTTGTGCTAATTGCCCTGCTGCGGTATCCATCCAGCCACGACCTGCCTCTGCTTGATCGTTGCCATGGTCACCCACCTGGCAGCTCTTCCTGGCCTATCATAGGGCGGGGGGGCGGAGCTTCTCGAACCGCCACCCACCTGGCCCGTTTCCAAGGCTGAGTGATTGACATGCCGCTACGCCCTCACGTGGTTGGCTGCCCGGACAATGACCATATATGGAACGGTATCTGTGTACCTCAGTGCACAACACACAGGTTCCCTATACCACACACACACACACACACACACACACACACACACACACACACACACGTTTGTATTACTATACTTGTGAGGACATCAGCATTTCATGATGGTGATTTATGAATGCCATTTGTACCACTTTTTTGTAAACCTAACCCTCAATCCGGAAAATGCTGACATAAAAAATAACAATCAGCGGAATGCCGAAAAACAAAAAAGCAGGTCAATACAAGACAAAATATATACAAATTACGTTGTGAGCAACGTCATTTGTATATATTTTAGTCCGCTGATTGTTATTTTTTGGGTTGCATTTTATGTATGAAAGGTACTATATAAATACAGTTTATTATTATTAACAAGCTTTTAAATCTGCTATTTCTGCAGTGCAACACCGGTACACAACTATTAAATCAGGCATAACTCCAACCCTAACATTTAGACCTAATATCGAAATGTCTAATCCTAAACCCAGTGGTGTAAAGTAATTTTTTTTTCAAAGTGCTGTACTTGCATAACAATTTTGAGATAATTGTAGTTGTAGTATTGTATTTAAAGGGGAATACCACTCATTTTCAACATTTTACTATGTCATTAATATACCTTTTCAGACCTCCAGTTCTAGGAAACGCAGAATGGGGGGACTTTTTTAATTATTTAATCTCTAAGGTATATTAATTAATGACAGTAAAATGTTGAAAATGAGTGGAATGCCGTAAAACACAAGCACTGCTTTTAAACCATGAAACAACCAACTTCTCGTGTGAGGGCCAGGAAAATGGTCCTCATAATGCCCATTTCTTAAATTCTACTATACTTGTGGGGACATTTGGCCCTCGCACAAGTATAGTAACACACACACACACACACACGCTGGTGGGTGGTGTCGACAGGTGAGTAAGAGGTGGTTAGCTACTTACAAGGCCAGACACATGCGACGATGATGATTCAAAGCTCGTGAAGGAGGAGGATTCTGCACAGTCAGTCAGACGGAGGTTTTTATTACCGTGTGTGCCTCGTCGCTGCAAGGTCGAGTTTCACACCTGTGTCTGTGAGGATAATGAGTGTATCGTCAGCCAAACACTGTCACGCTTTCACTCTGGGAATAATAACGCTCATTATGCTCCATCTAGTGTGTGCGTGCGTGTGTGTGTGTGTGTGTGTGTGTGTGTGTGTGTGTCTCAATGAACTCCACAAAAGCAGAAAGGGAATGCAGTGGTGTGTACTGTATATGAGTATGTATGGACGTCAGTGTCTGTCTGTGTGTATACATTACAGTATGAATCTGTTTGTGTGCTATATGGCTTCATCCTGGAGTTTAGTCCATTTATCCCTGTCTCTGTTCTCAGGATGTATTGGTATCACACACACACACACACACACACACACACACACACCCTGTCCCACCCAGTGAGTGCAGTGTTTACCGTGCCAACAGTGGGATCAACATTCAGTGACCAAGCTCAGTCTTTTTTATCTTTTTACGCCTACTTTAAAGTGAGGCAGAGACAAATCCTTGTTGATACCGCAAGCATAGAGAGTGTAGAGCGCAGCCTGTTCATCCGACCGGTGAATTAGGATAAGTTAATCAGTGTTCAGTGTGCGCCAACTTTAAGGACAAAACTGTTATTATTGAGGTCTGTTTTCTGACTCCAGCCACAAACGTGATGGAAACAATACAGGCCTTCTGATAAGTGGGCTAAAACGATTTCAAACGCCAAGCCCTGGGAAAAAAGACTGTAAGCAAAAAGATTAATGAAACTGTATAGCCCTAGGGATAAGACACAAACGTCTGGTTTGAACTGAAGGCCACTCTCCTCCGTCTATCACAGCTGATTGTAGTTAATAATAATAATAATAACAGCTGATTGTAGTTGTATGTAGATATTCTGAGTAGGATGTCCCTTTCTGATGCAAGCTCTTCTGTGAGCTTAACTGTTTATTGACAGTCTATAGGTTGCGTTGTGTTGTGTTGTGTAATTGTGTTGTGTTGTGTCAAGCACTGAATATCTAAAAAAAACAAGAATAGATGTCTCTCTGTCTTACAGATCGTCTTTCTGTGTTCTGTAAAATGTTACTAAAAACATAAACTGGACAACTTTGTGTGTGTGTCTGTGTGTGTGTGTGTGTGTGTGTGTGTGTGTGTGTGTGTGTGTGTGTGTGCGCGGTGTGTACCTGTGTGCACCCGTGTGCACGCTTGCTTTGGTGACGCTATGCTGACAGGTTTAGGCACGGTGTGTGTGTGTGAGGGGTGTAACCTTAGCTCCAAGCACAGAGTCCAGCAAGAGAGAGAGAGACAGCAAACAGAGTTCACTGGCAGACGTCGTACACAAGCGCACAACACAGGAAAGAGCAGGTAAACGCTGTCTTGTTTTCTTTCTCTCTCTCTCCCTCTCTCTCTTTTACTCAATTACTCAATTTAAAATGTCATGTTTGTGTGCTATATTCAGTTAAAGTTCCTTCCTCCCGAGGCTGTTCTTTGGCACTTGTTCAAATGGTTCTCTTCCATTGTCTCTGACACAGTTTCTATGTATGTCTTAGTGATGTCTGCAGTCCGCTTTCATGCGCTACCTGCCTGTTATCCTATTAGTCACTTAGTTTGGGTGGTTTCCATGTGTAGCTTCTGGACCTCTAAATACAAACTGGTATTGTGATGGTGGATAGATTAGAGTGTGGGGGTGTGTATGGCCAAAAAGAAACATCAGTACACAGTAATGTATTGTATTACAATATAATAGACTACCGGTATACACTGTCTATATAGTCTATTGCTAAGTACAATTTTGAGGTATTTGTACGTTACTTGAGTATTTCAAATTTCCAATACTTTTACTTCTACTTATTTGAAAACTTTAGTTACAACTTAAGTTACTTTGTAGATTTGTATTATTATTACAAAACTTACATTAAACCACTTCAGCCCTATGGACATTTCGACTAGGTTCTACCATGTTTATTTACAAGATCACAGTTTTAGGAGAGAGAGACATGTGTCCACCAACATTAAGTGAAGTTTCTGTAGCCTTGGGATATTTGAATTCTTTATCAGATTAACGATACTTTAGCCACTTAAGCCCCTACGTATCTAGGCCACGTCATTGTACGAAAAATGGTGAAAATACCACATCTACGGTATAAGCTCTACTAAAGTGACGTGTTGTGTGAGCTTGAACATAATGCTACTTTTGAAATGTTTTAACCCATTTTGGGCAGGAACCCCTTTTGGTGCTAGCATTATGTCATGCTTTAGCTATTGAAAAATAGCAGATCGACTGACATAGAAACATAGCTTTTTCAGAAAACTGTCAGGATGTAGAAGACATTTTTAGAATCTGATCTCAGGTCAAAATGGGTTTTAAAAAGAGATGAAAATTTTTCAAGAAATTCATGGAAAACGTTAGTAGAAAGGTCTTTGATAACATATATTGTTTTGCTTAGAAAGACATTGCCCAAAACTGGTGACGGCAGGTAGGACGTGGTTATGTGTGCTGCGTAGGGCATCAGGCTGACACTGACACGCAGAAGATAAACACACTGATTGGTTTTGGCAGCAGTGAACGGTTCGACAGGTTAAATGAACGTCAAAGTCCTCCCGTCCTGTTGGGTCATTTGTGTATACAACAATGTATGTTTTGGAACATGGTGTCTTCAGACATAATGCTTATCTGCATATCCCTGATAACACCGACTGCAAGCCGTTGAGACACACACAAAACCGTGAGCGCACACGTGCATTCAGCCAGCAGCATTCCTCTCCTCTCAGGAAGGGACTGATAAAGGAGATATCTTCCACTGACCTCCAGTGTAATATGGCATTATCTCTCTTATCTACACATGATGGTTGTGTGCATGTGTGCGAGAGAGGGAGAAAGATGATTAGGCTATCAACGGCATTAAACTAATATCTTTCCTGTTCTATTTCTCCCTTTCAGCAACAAAAAACTAAAGACAGGCGAGTGAGTGGAGACCAGAGGCAGAACAGAAGATGGCGATCGGCAAGACCTCCAGGATGAGTTCCGTTCGGAGCTCCCTCCGGGCCCCCAAGTTCCTGGACAAAGCGAGCGGCTTCTACGGCCGCCTGGACGAGCCGGCCAGCGCCAGCGGAGAGCGGGACACCGAGGAGGAGAAGCAGAACAGCACTACGGACGGCAGCGGGCCCACAACCGCCCCGCGCGGCCATGGAGAGAGGCTAGAGGAGACCTTCGACTTCGAGGGGTTGATGGACGACGGGGAGACTCTCCTCTGCAGGAAACCCAGCCGTATCAGCAGCAGATGGAGACGAAGCACCAGGAAGAAGCAGAAGGAGGCAGAGCCCGAGGAGGACCCAGCGCCCCAAGACGGGAAGCCCACCCCGGGCACGGAGAGCGGGCCCGACGCCATGTCGCCTGCCGCCCCAGGGGTCACCGGGACGGAGCCGGAAGAATTGGGCTTGGAGAGCGTGAAGAAGAAGGAGACGGAGGAAGAGCTGGAGGGGCGAGGGACGGAGGAGGCCGCACGCATCCACTTCCGGGAGGAAGAGGACGACCAGGTCCTCATAAGAGACAAGAAGAGAGGAAGAGAGGAAGAGGAGGAGGAGGAGGTGGGAGAGGAGGAGATGAGGATGAGGAGAGAGCAGGAGCAGGGGATGAAGGTGGTGAAGAGGCACACAGTGAAGACCTACCGCAAGGTGAGAGAGCCAACTGTTTTGGGCACGTCACAAAAAACGAGAAATGTTCACTAAAATCAATGCTTTTCAAACATTTTCAAACTAGCACATTAAAGACTTGTTTTAAGCCTGCAGATCAGTTATTTTTGCACGACATGTCATACGACAAAGTAAAAACAAAATAGGGCTTTTAAAGTTAATTATTTGTTTTCAAGAGTTTCTGTAGGCCATTTTAATTTGTTGATTTTGTAAACTTTTGACTCACATTCCTTATCCTTATCCTAAACGTAATCTCACTGATAATAACCAATACCTAAATTCTCAATCGCACGCACGCACAGAATTAGCCTTTACCCTGCCCTATTAACAGATTAATTCTGTTGACGTGACGTAATCTGTCCAGTTTCACTGTCTGCGTTCCAAGAGTACAACAGTTTTCCTCGTACTGCGCTGTATGCTAAGCTATAGTCACCATGGAGACTTTTATACCCCCCTAATAATAATGATACTCTTAGGGTCAAAGTACAGCCTGGTTGCTCCATGTCACCGAGCCATGAGGTAATCCCTGATAGGAATGTTTCCCTTGTCTTCTACTTCATGTTTACAGACGATAAAGAGACGTTGAACTTTGGTGGAACCTGGGGTTGGATTGCATGTACCATTGTTTGTACTTCATAGATTTACCCCAAATCGGAATAGTCGCATTTCAGAAATGGAGGGCTATATCTTGCGCCCTTAACCCTTATCCCTAAATTAATTTGCCATTTTTTACTATTTTTAAAAACAGTAGTTCAAATCTACAAGCTCACAATGTCTCGATGTAGATTAGGCTAGTTGAACTATTTTAAAATGTTTTTCAAAATAGTAAAAAATGGCAAATACTTAGGATTAAGGGTGGCGCAAGATGGAGCCCGGAGACTTTTACGTCGAGAAACAGAAATTTAGTTCACTCTCAAAATCGGCCTTTTATCACAAACAAACAACAAACCACCTTTTTGCTAAGTTAATATCCTTGATAGAAATTCCTTAGTGCCTAGAAAAAAGTACCAGATCTAATTTCTCGTCTAAATGTTCTATATTGTTGAAGAAACAACCTAACTCCATTTTTGAGCTTTTTTTTTTTTCATTTTTGTTTCATAAATCAATGCTATTGAACGCCCTTTACGTCTGTGTGTTGATGAAAGAAATATTGAACAAATGAAAAGTAGCTTCGACAAAAACCTCCTAAACTCAACAGCAGAGATATATTGAAACTTGAAAGATATGTGAACTGCATTATTTGCAGAATGTGCTAAAACTAAAAGTATGATTGTGGCCCTGTTTCTCCATACAATAGGATCGCTGCTGTCGGGCGGAAACCTTGCATTTCCAAAACTAGAACTTCAGGAAATGGAAAGGAAATGGAAGGAAACTTAGTCACAAGTTCATAACTTAATAGCTTTCATTGGTTCAATGCTTATTAAATCCCCCTGACACTTTACCACTTTAAACTTGTTATGTCATTATACAGTAGGTGAAAATTATAAATAGCAGATCTATAACTTGCTTACAACTTGTTGCAGCGTGTAGATTGGCTATTTTCACTACTTTTGCGTCACTGTCGCACACCAAAAAAAACATTACAATTTCAATTTACAATTTAGGCATTTAGCAGACGCTCTTAATCTGAGCGATTTACAGTAAACAAGAACAAAAACATGGTATTACATCAAATACATAAAATAGTCATCATGAATCATATCATGTAAGCTACAGTAAGAACCTACGTATGATTCATGATGATTCAACATGAAGACATTATGAAATACGGGAGGTGTATCCAGTATAGGGCCCTATTTTCCCCTTGTGGCTTGTTGTCGTGCACAGGAAGCAACAGGTACACTAATGCAATCCAAGTTTCTGCCTACATTCAGCGTCAAAATGTAAAGTTGAAGAAGTGACGTTAATTTGGTTCTTTGGTTGGCAGGCTTTCAGTGTGCACCAGGTAGCCTACAATGTATGTGAGGTGACCATAGGTGCACAAAATGACTAAATGACCTCTATGGTCCCATTGAAGGGGTACAACTGTCTTCTGGACACACACACACACACACACACACACACACACACACACACACACACAATAGATGTATAAGTCTGGTTTGAGTGGTTTTTACCACATGTAATACTACCTGTCTCATGTAATTGCAGAGATTTTCGACTTCCAGTTTTTCCAAATTACCCCTCCTTCAACACACACACACACACACACACACACACACACTGCTCTGTCATCCACTGACCCCCCGCCCAGTATGCCCACACCATAAACATTCCATTGCCATTAACCAATCACCTCCTCCGTCTCACCAGCATTCCTTTCTAGGGTTTATGTCCGATCTTATTTGAGGTCAGAGATCATTCCAAACACAGTTTGTTCATTCATAAAATACTCAATCTCCGTTCGCAGCTAATCACTCATATTTCTTACATAATCGCCGCTGTCGAGCAGAAACCTTGTATCTCCATATTTCACGTTTTCATATTTTCTTATAGTCGTATGACAGTGTCAGGCAAGAGTAGCTACCGGTAAATATAGTTGATCTACACGCTTACGACACGTCGCGATGCGTTGTGAAGGTCTGCTATTTTTGAACGATCACCCTCATCACACACATCGGCTAAGAGAAGTGTAGAGCTCTGTGTGATCACGTCCTCACCAAATGGACCCTTATTAGTTCTTTCACTTGTTTTGAGTGTGTAAAATGACTCAAGAGTTAAATCATTGTTAAACATATGCATTACTTCTTTGTAAATTAATTTACAAGAAGTCTACATAATTAGAGAATGGAATCCTATCCAATGATAACAAAATTCTAGCACATCTAAATCTCATCAAATGGTCGTTCGTGGCTCAAACTCTCAAACAATAATGGGGCCTTGCTATGAAAAAGGTTGAAAACCAGTGTTCCACACTATTGCATCCTTTGCACGGTCATTACCCCTTCTCTGTGCCAGAGGTTCTCAAAGTGGGG
The DNA here is from genome assembly GCF_964188405.1 of Protomyctophum parallelum. Taxonomy (NCBI): domain Eukaryota; kingdom Metazoa; phylum Chordata; class Actinopteri; order Myctophiformes; family Myctophidae; genus Protomyctophum; species Protomyctophum parallelum. The sequence goes on along the minus strand of NC_139716.1, from coordinate 14,440,929 downwards.
TCCGGGGACGGCCAGAGGTCCTTGTGGGGGTATTTTTGAAACATTTGAACGCAAATATTGTAGGGGGTTCCTGGCACAAGATATTTTGAGAGATATTTCACAAGATATTTTCTGCAGCTAAATATGTATTAATTTGGCATGAAAGGGCCTGAGAACCAGTGGTGTACATTTATTCAAGTACTGTACTTAAGTACAATTTTGAGGTACTTTTACTTTACTGGAGTATTTCTGATTTTAAATACTTTTACTTTTAGTCCACTACATCTCTGAGGCAAATATTGTACTTTTACTCCACTCCACTTTGAAACTTTTAGTTACTTTGTAGATTTCGATTATTATTAAAACATACATCCACTTCAGCCCTGCATATATTTTGGCCATTTGATAATAGCTGATCTACTGTACAAGCTGTCGTATTGATACTTTTACTCAAGTAAAGAATGTGAGAATCTTTTTACACTGTTCATTTGACACGAAATGGTTTGAGAACCACTGCTCCGTGTTGCCCGTCGAGTTGAAATGACCTTTGCCCTCTCGTTACCCACCAGGCCCTGGACCGAGCCTTCCGTCGAGGCTGGGAAGCGTTCGTCGCCAACCTCTACAGCGTCACGCTCACGCCCGTCAACTCGTCTTCATCGCCTTCGTCGAAGACAAAGCACCAGCACAGTGTCGCTTTGGCAGAGTTCAGATAGAGCTGGGCTGGACTGCCATGGACAATACTAATCCATTTTAAGAATTATAATTGTGTGGTAATAATGTCAGACCTGGGCATCGTTGTACTTTATACAAATTCGTCCCAACCTCTAAATATCCGTATCTCGGAGACAAAACATCATCTAAAGTCAGGGGACTCTCCATCATCATCACACATAAATATTTCTTTTTTTAAATATGTATTTATTGCCTTCGGCATTACAAAAGATACAGATAAATATTTCTGCGGGACATGCTGACAGCATAATGATGTACTATTATACATAATAATTCACCCAGAAAAGAAAACCTCAGAGACACTGATTATTTATTTTATTTTATATTTGATTATGTATGCCTTACAGCAAAGCGGTACAACACCGCTTTGATACAGAGCATGAATTAAAAAACTGTCTGAGGTTTTGCAACATTCCAGCTACTGTGAAGGCCAATCCTTTCCCTGGGTTTAGCGCTGTGAAACGCCCTTGCTGTTGATGTGTAACCCAGACAAAATGGAAACTTCACTTGCCGTTGGCGAGAGCTTTTTTATGGTCGGAGAAATTAATGATTGACCCCGATTCATGTCACAGCCGTGTTGTCCCGTTCAACATGTTAATCAATGCCATTTATGGCTCTGTCAGCTGGGTAATCTGTGATCAATAGGCGCTAATGAGCGGTTGTCGGAAGGAGACAATTTACTATAGCTCAGTGGTTCTCAAAGTGGATTTCAGGGACCCGCTGGGTTCCTTTGAGTTGGTACTAAACGGGTCTAGAACTCTGAGAATGTACAAATGGAACCAAATTATGGGGTCCCTGAAATTAAAACGTTAGAAAACCACTATTGTGACTGTAGATAATAAATCCAAGCTCTGTCCATCTGTCTGTCCTTCATATATCTCGAGAACTGTTCAACCGCTGGACTTCCCAGTGGAGTGCAGCGTTGAGTGTGAAGTCGAAAGGATGATCGGTCCTCCAGAACGCTGCAAGCAGCCATACTGTAGTTCTCCACAATGCCAAGGAAACAGGCCGTTCTGTATGGCATGTGCTCTGAACTGGTACAGTGGTACTGCATTAATGCTTTGAATTATGTCATGTGTATACGTACGTGTGCACGCATGTACAGACGTGCTGTACACAGTATTGTCAATATTGAGACACATACTGTACAGTACATGCGTCCTTACACACATTTGTGTAAATGTGTGTACAGTACATCGACTAAAGTAATTCCCTGCCCTGACCTTCGCAACATGTGTGCACGCACGCACACACACACACACACACACACACACACACACACCCTTATCGCTGGTAGACTTCCTCACTTTGGTTAAAGTTCTACCTTTCACTGGCTGTCCTTATGAAGGTCATCTAACCTGAATGGACTTCTCTGTCTGTGTGTGTGTGTGTGTGTGTGCGAGCGTGTGTGTGTATATAGTCTGATTGAGTGACGTATTCCATATAAAGAGTTGGTAAACATAGGCCTACAGTATAACAAGGGGACATGAAGTGGCTCAGGGCCAGTGGCCGGATGGTTCCCAGTTCAATCCCGTGGGCTCCTCCAGAGTTTGTGTCGAAGTGTCCTTGAGCAAGACACTGAACCCCTAATTGCTCCTGATGTGCAGGTTGGTGCCTTGCATTTCCACCGCCATCGGTGTGTGAATGTAATGCACAAATCTAAAGCGCTTTGGCTAACAGCGCTATATAAATGCACCCTTTTCAATTTACAAAATGACAGTCCTGGCGATTGGTCAATTTATCTATTCAGTGTTTTCTCTCGCAGTGTTGAAGCCACCAACTGTTGAAGTAAGAGCTGAGCTGGTTGGAGTAGAATACTATGTAATTGTATAATGCTGCTGTAAAACAAGTGTTTTCATTTTCTTTGTTTAAATCTTAACTGTTTTTATACCCTAATCAATGCTTTATTGTTCACTACACAGAACTTTTATGACCAAATAAATATAAAAATAATGTTAATTGGCTTCCTTTGACAATCCATGTGAACGCAACATTAGAAGTCAGTCCACCCAGGAGAACACAGCTGGTGCTTTTACTGTGCTGTGGCCTCATGTGGGGAGATACTGTATGGTCAGAGATGTACATTAACCACTTAAATTTACTGAAGTAGGGAGCGTACCTAGATTTGTCCTGCTCCATATTAGTATACTGGGCCCTGGTTGGTTGGTTATAGCCTGGTTCCAGACAAATAAAAAGTACACAAACCTGTGGATTTGCGCCCTCTACCGATATTGACGTCAGACTTCGGTGCTCTATTGCAAAGGCAGGTGAAGGCTGGCTATGCAGGTTTGACTTCTCTCTCCTTATTGGATGAAATATTGGTATCGTGACCCGAAATGTCTGTATTTTTGAGGGGCGCTATGTCCAGCTTTGAGGGTTTATGTCACTTCACATGGGTGTGATTTTACAAAAGAGCTGGGGAGATGGCACGATCCATGTTACTGAACATTCACTCTATAGCAATTATTACAATGATTGCTATCAGAAAAAGATAAGTGACAAAGTGAAATTATGTATCATTTAAATGTATTGTATCATGCATGGATTCAATATATTTTAAACAATACTGTTCTAACCATGACATTTAAGTACCAACAAGTTGCTGAATCTTTCCTCTAGGTGTCAGTGTAGTGTCAGGAGAACTGATGATGCTAGTCTGAGTGCTCTATATTTGCCTGATGAATCTTATGATGCAATATTATGTTCTAATAATGTGAATTGTAATGTAACGTCGTCTCACAGCAAGAACTTTTGTGCCTTCTGTGAATGTATTGTGGGGGTTATGCATGAGGCCTTATCTTACCTTTACTATTAGGAATAGTGGACAATTACATATTAATCTGGGGTTCATTGATGTGAAGAAATGTGGGAACCACTGGTTCAAACAACATTAAGCAACTGCTAAAAGCCAAATTCCAATAGGCCTACCCCTCCCCAAATCCATTGGCTCACTCACACTCGATCACTCAAGCATGGCAGTGTTGGTGAAACTGGCGACCTGCCAAAATGTGTGACCATCTTGTGGACTTCACATAACTTAAACTTACATGGAGGTCTTTAAATATGTGGCCTGCATACTGCTATTGAACTCTGCAAATATACAAACTGCATTGATTTACATTCGGAAACGACAACTGACAGTATGCGATTGTATACACACATATTTCAGCAGGTCACCAATTTCATCGTAACACCACCATGCTGAAGTGAGTGAGCGAGTGGCCGAGATTTTAGAAACACAACCAGCAACTAGGCTACCAATAATTTATTTACAAGCGACTTTACAGAAAACAAGCAAAAGGTCGCTTATAATAAGCAGACACGTATGGCAATATACTGGCTGAAGGAAGGAAAATGGGTGAGTTTAATTGTCTTGTTATAAGGAGCCCCAGCCACCCGAAATTGCCAGCAAGGTGCTACCGGTGCAACTTCCCATAGACAGCCCATTCATCCACCAGAACAGTCCTATCTAATTGTATTAAATAACGTAAAACTCGCCAACATGCTGTAGCCTACGGAAAGCTTGATTTATCTGCAATGTGTTTGTTTAATAAAAATCACACCCTGAAGTGAGGGGCGCTAATATTATATTAAAGTCTACTCATGTTGATTAGGTGTTGTAAATGGTGATGTGAAACAAACGGTGCCAACACAAACATTAAACGCCATTAACAATAAAGAGACAATATGACATAAAAGTTCCCTTAATTGTCAAACAATGTGTTTACTAAACAAACAACTAAAGACAAACATTAAACCTGTGTATAGGAAGGCCCAAAAATCCACTGCAGACATCTTACTCCCTGATGATTTTTTTCTGTGCTGGAGTATCACTCAACAAGTGTTTGTTTAATACAAATCCGTAGACATTTTATGAGCTACTTCCTATCAATAAATTCCTTGCATGTGATTGTTTTATACTAAGTGCTGGAGTTTGGAAGCGCTCGTTGAATATCACTCAACGGCCCATGCATAGGCCTACCACCTGTTTTGAATTTGCACATAGTGCAGGAGGCAGCAGGAGGTTGCTTTACGGATAACGAGCGCTTCCATACTTTTTATGAATTGATGATTTTTATGAAACAATAAACACTTTACAGATAGAGGATAATTCAAGCTTTCCCTACAGCTGCAATGTTGGTGAGTTTGACGTTTAATATAATTAGATAGGACTTTTCTGTTTGGATGCTATGGGAAGTAGCACCTCTGTAGCACCTTGCTGGCAAGATGGCTGCGGTCTGAATAAAGACTATGTGTACCATCTGTTTAGAATCTGCACATAATGCAGGAGGCAGCAGGGGGTTGCTTTACTGTAGCTTTTCGTACAGCCGCAATGTTGGTGAGTTTGACGTTATTTATTTTGCTGGCAAGATGGCAGCCGTGTGCATCCTACTTAGCCTGGCTAATAAGCCAGATCGAATCAGCCGTTGGCAAAAAGAATTTGCCTGACAGTGTGATTTGAGTCTGGCTTATTAGCCAGGCTACAACCTACTATAAATGCCGCCACAACTCTGTGTGTGTGTCTGCGTGCGTGCGTGCATAATGTGTGTGTGTGTGCGGTTGTAATGCACGTAACCCGAGAACCGTTTGCCCCACCGACTTCACATTTGACACACGCGTTCCACACCAACGCAGGGGGTGCAGTGCCCGGTATCGAGTCGGTCGGGCCGGCGGTTCTCCAGAACCACCACAAAAGGCTCTGGCCAGGCTCTGCCAGTGGGCCTAATCAGCCCAAGTGCCCTCACCTGTGCGCCTCTGCCTCAGCCAATATTGGTTGCCATGGCAACAACACACCTGCCAATTGATTATTTTAAAGTTAAAACGGGTGCTATGACAAGTTGACAACGGGTATTATTATGTTCCCAAATTGCATCGTCCTCAAGTAGGCCGATGGCCAACGGGCACGTACAAGTCTACAAGCGAACATGCTGGGGAGGACATTTCACTCGTGTTCACTTGATGTGAAGGTAAATCTATGAAGAGCATACTGCACTTCCCTGTATACCGCCCCCTTGTGGGTTAAGTTCAGTTCAGGAAAGCAAGCACTGCAGATTGCTGTGGGTGGGAGTATACACGTGTCATGCTTTATTACTGTACTAATGTACAAATGTATGTGTCGGCTCAATGAGTCTCAAAACGTTATAATTATGCTGCTGACTAACCCCAGCCTCAGTAGCCTATAACTAGGTATCGATCTGCTTTTTGAAAGCACTGGTATAATTGATAGTTTATTTTGTATACAGTGTTTTATCTTGTCTGTTTTTATTGGACCCTGAGTCTGAACAAATATAGTTGATTCAATTGATTCATTGTTGTCCTTCAATAGAAGTGGGTCTAGTGTGTAAGGGAGGTCTGCATATTTCTCTGTCAAATTAACATCTGATGTAGTCTGTTGCAAATAGTTGATAAACTAACTGTCATCAAGTTTAGGGATAAGGGGGTAAGGGATGGCACAAGATAGGGCCCTATAACTCTAAACTCCAAATCCTGTAAAAAGTGACGTTGCCTGGTTAAAGCAGTTGCATTTCTGGTGAAATGTGGGGAAATATACTTATTGTGGTGGCTTTTAAGTTAACCACATGACACCTTTGTGATGTCACTATTTTGGGCATGTCATTATTGGTGCCAAAATGCCAGACAGGCCCCTCACATACAAGCCATACGTTCTTAAGACTCTGTGGAATTACAAGTTCTACTAGCAAAATGACAGCATGAGAACTGAAAAGGCTCCCTGGGGCCATCCTGAAGGAACCTGGATGTAACCCTCCCCACCTGCCTTCCTCCAAACATGGCCATTTGTTTTAGTTGGAGTGCCACGCTCAGCTGGAGTCTCCACCGTGGAGGATTTGAAACCCTAGTCTCTGCAGCGATGGGCAGAAACTTTACCCTGAGCCAACGCTCAGACACTTTATGCAGTCATAAGTTACAAATAAAATGGAGTGTGGTTGGCCACAGGGAAACCAGACTATAGTTATTGTTAGTGTCGAAGTGTCCTTGAGCAAGACACTGACTGAACCCTGTGCTGTGATGTGCTGGTTGGTGCCTTGCATGGTTTCCGCTGCCATCGGTGTATGAATGAATGTATGTGTGTGTGAATGGGGTGAATGTCATGCACAATCTATGCAAAGCACCTTGGATAAAGGCGCTATATAAATGCACCATTTACCCCATAGATCCTTTTTACAATAAATATCCTGAGATCAAGGCGTTTCACAGGAAGGACATCAAGGTATCATATCAATACTGATACCGGGTGTGCGGAAGTCTTCTCTCTAATCATATCAATACTGCAATGTAAAAGTCCAGTTCAAAATTTCCAAAACTTAATTGAGTAAAAAAAGTACAGAAGTACTGGTATCAAAAATCAAAATGTACTTTTAAGTATGAAAAGTAGAAAATATACTCATTATGCAGAATGTACCAGGTCCATTTCAAGTTTTCAAATGTTTAAACATCTTGATGCAACGCATTGTGAGCTTGTAGATCAGCTACTTTCAAATGGCCAAAATGTATATTTTGACTAACTTATTAACTTTAAGGTGTAGGTTGTTACTCCTCCTAGTTCCCTCCCAACTGAACAGGCCCCCTGGCTAACCTGGAGGACTAGATGAGATAACCCTCCCCACCTGCCAAGTCTATTGACTTTTAATGTTTGTTTTAGAGCCTCACACCCGTGAAGTGAGGGGCGCTCTTATCACCATGCATCATGATACATCAGCCAATCAAATCATCACATTCCGTGCTACAAACACACTCCGACTCCAAGCTCAAACACATTCCATGCTCAAACACACCTACACACAAAGCTGTGCATATAGGAGGGGCTAGCGCCCCTCAAAGATGTTTGCCAGCCAAGTCTATGGAATAATTTGTTTCATACAAGAAACGAGCCAAGCCAGGATGGACAAAGGAAAGAATCAATAAAACTGTAACCAAGTGACGTACAAAAGGAAAACAAGGCGCCCCTTACTTCACATGAGTGATCAGTTTAGTCACTGACTTACCTGGGCCTAAGTGGTTGGTTGGTGGGTTTTTCACATGTAAGTCATGGTTAAAACAGTTCTTTTTTGTTAAAAAGGTTCAATCCCGACCTGAAAATGCGTTTTCGTTTAATAAAAAAGCGGGAGCACTATACCAATGAGTACTATCACAATATAGAGCTATTTAACACTTATTTCAACCAAAGAAAATCACTTCAGCCCTGCCTTTAACCCATTTTGGGGCGGGAACCCCTTTTGGTGTTGGCATTATGTTATTATGCTTTAGCTATTGAAAGATAGCTCATAGCGCGCCACCGAGTGGCGCGCTACGAGCTTGTAGGTCTGCTATTTTTTTTAAATCGAAGAACGACTGACATAGAAACATGGCTTTTTCAGAAAACTGTCAGGATGTAGAAGACATTTTTAGAATCTGATCTCAGGTCAAAACGAAGGAAAAGCACTTACCCATACCTTTAACTTTAATGACTTATTAAACTAATTTGGAGTGTTGGTTCACACTATTCCTCCTAGTTCCTCGCCCAACTGAACAGCCCCCCCCCCCCCCTGGCCAACCTGGAGGACACAAATAGCCCTCCCCACCTTGCCTTCCTGGTCCGTACATGGTGGTTGGAGCGCCAGGACGGCAGGACCAGCTGGAGGCTCTAGGGAGTTGATTTGAAACCCTAGTCTTTGCAGCGACGGGCAGAACTTTACCCCCTGTCCCACCAGAGAGAGCCCTATAGAGCAGGCAGAGGCCGGGGGGTCGGGGTCCGGGGTCCTATCGGGTCAAGGCCCAATTAGCAGAGAGAGAGATGAAGTTTCTACCTTTATGCCCTCTAGTCTAAATCACGACAGTTTTCTGAAAGACCTCATGTTTGTATTCAGTCGTTCAGTCAAACATTTTCATGTCAAGGACCCCCAAGATTATATGTAATTGGCCGCCGACCCCCATCTGAAGATATGTTGACCCCCCCCCCCCCCCCAGAAGCAAAGATTTGAGTTAAAAACGTTGGCTCTGAACGAATATATATTCAAAGATTTGCACTACATTTTCACGATTAAAAACAAATGGCAGACCTACAAGCTCGTAGAGTGCCGCACTATGAGCTTGTAGATCTGCTATTTTTCAATAGCTAAAGTACCGTAACCAAAAAGGGTTAAGTGCATTTTGATAACAATACTTTTGTACTTTTACTCAAGTAAATGTTGAGTACCAGACTTTTACTTGTAACAAGCACCACTGTATTTCAGATCTATTTTACATGGGAGCCCTGTTTGGGGCAGCAGAACAAAAATATTCAACTGACACAACATTGTGATCGTGTGCATGTTTAAGACACACACACCCTCAGCTGAGTCATATGACATATTTGTGTTGCAGGTTTATTTATTGACACTGAATGTAAATTGTTTGTTGGTCACGCCTGTCTGTCCTCTGCAGAGATGGCAATCTAATCCTGTTGATTGGAATGGGCCAAGCAAGCACTGTAGAGGAGGAGGAGGGGTGTTTGTTATGTTTTGTCTTATTTATATTATACTCTGTAAATTAATTGCCACAGGGAATCGGTTAAGTTATTTAAGTCTGTTAATAGTAAATGTGTAAGATAACTTACAGGCCTTAGTTAGCCAGGTTTGAGTTAATTGGATTACTGCATGGGATGGTTTGCCTGAGCTGTTTAAAAGGCAGGCATGCTACAGGTGACACCAGCTAGGGAAGAGCTGACAGGGTTCTTAGATGGAATGGTCAGTCTGTGTTTCAGTTAATTAAGTCTTGGCTTGCAGATCTACAAGCTCACAATGTTGCATCGTGCATTGTAGATATGCTATTTTCTAAAGATGTTTATACTTTTGAGATCTTGTGAAATGGGACATTCTGCATAAAGAGAACTTTGCACTTTTGGTACTTAGGTATATTTTGATGCCAATACTTTTGTACTTTTACACAAGTACATGTATGTATCTTCTACATGGAGATTGTGTTTTTGTTGCATTCCTGATCCTGAAGTATTTTTCTTTTTATTTATAACTTTATTTATAAGATTTTCAATTTTTTGTAGACAAACAACCCCACATATACCCCACCCTCCCCGGTTCCATCACAAAACAAGACAACAACAACAAAACAACAAAGAAATAAAAAATAAACAGGTAGCAAAGGATATAAATAATAAATGAAATAAATAAATACAATAACATAAAATTAGCCTTTTACTAGATTAAGGGGCTACACAGTGAACCAAATTACATGTAGGAAAAACACTTAGGACACATCATCAAAAGACAGTGAGTCGGAAGACAGTGAAAGGGTGAATTCAAGGAAAGGGGACCAAGCCCTTACAAATTTCTGGCGGGATTTGAACCTGTTGTATCTGAGCTTCTCCAATGGTATAAAGGATAGAACATCCTTGACCCAACTTGTAAATGTTGGAGGTTTATCAGATTTCCAATTGCGGAGAATAAGTCTCCTCGCTATGAGTGAAGCAAAAGCTATGAAATTGGCTTGGGGAGAGGTAATTGGTGCATCGTCGTTGGGAACTCCAAATATAGCAGTTATCGGGTTGGGCGCAATTGGCATATGACAGATGGTTGAGAAAGCATCAAAAATACTATTCCAAAATGGGTTCAAGGAAGTGCATCCCCAGAACATATGTCCAACAGAGGCTGGCTCCACATGACATCTTATACAAGTAGAGTCAATGTCAGGATACATTTTAGATAGTTTTTCTCTCGAGAAATGCAAACGATGTACTATTTTGAATTGAATTAGGCAATGTCTAAGACATAAAGAGGTAGTATGAATACGCCTCAAAGAGAGTTCCCACGTCTCTTCCTCCAGCTCTAAATTCAGGTCCTGTTCCCAGGCTGATTTTGTTTTATCCAAGAGAGTAGGGCAGATCCTGAAGTATTTAAAGTAAATTTGAGGCCAATCTTAACAAGAACAATACTATATTTGCTTATAACCTGTCGTGGACAGTATTAGGCCTCCCAGTGATTACACATGAGAGTTGTTTTGGAGTTTATACTTTTAATATAGTTCTGCCATGGCCTCCTATTTACTTCAATTATCCATCCATCTTCAACCGCTTATCCGTAGTGTGGTCGCAGGGGCAACAGCTCCACCAGAGAACTCCATCCCTTTCCAGAGCAACATTAGTAACTTCCTCCTGGGGGATCCCGTGTCGTTCCAAGGCCAGTGAGTCGATGTGATCCCTCCATGTGCGCCTCGGTCTGCCCGGGGGTCTCCTCCCTCCCAGTGGGACGTACCTCAAAAAGGCGGTAGGACTCATTCACCTTTAACCTTTTTAGGAGCCCAGCTACTTCTGTGCTCAGCCTTGGCCATAGTCTATTCATCATCATCATCATACTTCATACTTTACAGTACAAGTAAGACGCGCAAACGCGTGAAGCGAACGCAGCTCGTAAATGGCAATAACAACAATTAGAATAAATTACATACTTTTTTAAGGATTTATTTTTAAAGTTCTCTTTTTGTGTTTTTTAAAGTTTTTAAGATTTTATTTTTAAGTTAAGTTTTCTGAAGTTAAGTGTTTTTAAAGGTTTTTTTTAAGTTAAGTTTTTTTGTTTTTTTAAGATTCTTTTTTAAGTTAAGTTTTTTCTTTTTCATTTTAAGTTAAGTTTTTTTTTAAGTTAAGTTGTGTGTGTGTGTGTGTGTGTGAGAGTGCGTGCGTGCGTGTGTGTTTTGTGTGATACAGCTGCGCCCTCTGGTGGCGGGCGGGTGGTGTAACAGTGGGACAGACACACAGACACACAGACAGACAGACATGATCTGCTGCGTTCGCAATAATTCACTCAATCGTCTGAATGAATGTCTGAAACACTGTCGTAGCTCCTCACTGGCTGCACCAATCGCTCCGACTTTTCACACAGGCATTGACCATAATATTACGGAGGTCTTAATGAAGCCCTTTTTCACTTTAACAAATTATTGATTAATAATGAATTTATTAGTGCATTAAAACTTCCAATCGACTTACATGGGAAAATGCGAAAACTCACATCATGTATTTTTCTCTCAGAAACCGTCGCAGGCTACAGTTACAAACAACACATGGAGGGGAGGTTCAGAATAATGATTAAAATTAATGTAATAATTACATCAGTCGGCCTCATGGTGGCGCTATAACAGCCCACTTTACATTTCGCCTTATAACTCTTGAACCATAGGTCGTAAAATGCGTACTCAGGATACATTTTCTGCCATTTTGACTTTTCTTCAAAACACACTTTGTACTTTGTGCTTGATTTGACACTGGCAAGCTGTGACGAGAACCGTAGACTGTGTCAGCTGTGTGTGCAATTATCTGTCACTGAGTCTGCTAATGAATGCATTTATGATGAAATGTAATGCTGAAAGGAAATGTGATGAGTACAAGGAATGGAAATAAAGTTAAGGACCAGTAAAGGAATGCGTGACGGTTGCCCTACAGTGAAGCGAGTCCCGTTAAGTCAGTGCCAGAGGATTTTTTGGAGTGTAGTCAACAACTCATTAACATCTGAACTATGACCATGACTATAAAGAAACACACAAGAAACAATGGTAACTAAAGCTCTCAAATTAAATTTGACAGCTGCACTTCAGGAGGAATCTTCACTACATTTCAGAATTCCTCCTGAAATGCAGTGTAGTGGAAGTATGAAGTAGCATACACTGGAAATACTCGAGTAAAATGACAAATTATACTCAAGTAAAGTATTTGAGTACTTGCTTATTGGCCTTCCTCACTGAATATTAGCATGTTCCAAATAATAGTAATAGCTCAGATTTATGGGGGGGGGGGGGGGGGGGGGGGGTAATTGCTAGAATAAAATGATGAAAATGTTAAGCATGCGTTGGGGAGACATCTTAATTAGACCATCAGTAAATAATGTATCTGACAAGACGTGAAGTAATGTAATGAATTTAGATGACGAAACCCAGCACCCTACTACCGCCCTGCCAATTACACTATTTATATACCATAAAGTACAGTACTTGGCATGGCTTCAGCCAACATAGCCAAGAAGCAATAGGCCTATAAATAAATGTTATTACAGGCTCGTGGCCCACAAGGTAAGACAGTACATCACATAATACGAGAATACAAATAAATAAATAAATACAGTACATTTACCCAGCCCCACAGGTTACTACTCTAGGCGAGACACTCATGCCAGTGTCCTCTGATGGTATAGAAGTGTACCTTACAGAACTACGGCCTGGGTCTGTCCCATCTGTCCAATGAGTCTATTCAGTGAGCGATCCAAGCCTGCTCATGAATTTGAATGTCAGGTTTCCTCAACGGAGCCATGAATGTAGTAGTAAGTGTCATGTGAGTGTTGGAAGTATAACTTTACATGTTCATTAATAGATCCTTTTTCAAATGGCTAAATGGATGCAAATTGCGATGTCAACTGGAAATGAAAACAGACCTTGAAAGGCAACACCCACTTTTACTTTCTGCATAGCCTGCAATTAACACCTCATATAAGCATGCTGGGATGGTTGACATGAACCCATTGCAGAGGAGTGCAACGTTCCATTTGCTGGTGAGACTTCCATCGGTCCATGATGGTCATGCTGCAAATCTTTTAATGACGTTAGCTATTCATAGTAATCCACTGTAAATGTTTTAGAGATGTTACAGTAGCTACATGTATTCATAGTCATATAATATATCTATTAGACATAGCTGTTAATTTTTTTTTAACATTACTCTGTATAGTGTTATGTAGCTACCGAGTTTACAGACACTGGACAGAATCATTTATACAGTTAATAGTTATATGATCTGTACAGTTATATTGTACAGTTTTAAATGATTATTTTATTTATAGTGATATGGTTTTGCGCCGGATTGGAAATGGCTTTGGTTTATTCATTTTATTTAGATATTTGATTATTTTAAATAATTTGCATTGTATGTGTTTAACTTTTTACTCTTATGGGCGCGTTCGGAAATAGCGCACTGAGCGCACTGTGCAATGCAAACCAATAGGAGAGTGCGCTCCCGGTACGCATTTCCGAACGCACCCCGTGAATCAAGTACTTCTTTGGAAGAGATTGGCTAGTCTACACATGCCCCTGAATGTAACATTAATTCATACAATGGAATTAACGTGTATGAAAGAAATGCTTCAGTAAAAAGACAAAAATGAAATTTACGAAAAAAAAGCTGTATTGTCAAATATTAATTTCATTGCATTGCATGTTATAATAATATTGAAATGGATCACGATGTTCAGATGTGGAACTGATGAGAGATTTAAAAATGTCTCTTACAAAGTGGTGTGTGGCAAGAATGAGCATATGTTCATGTCCTCAAAATTATGTGTTTTCTTCCCACCACACTTAGGGGTTGCTCAAAATATTTCACTGCTTGGTAGGAGTGAAAGGTGAGTTCATATTCTTTTAATAATACAATACAATAAGCTATAACCATAAGAATAGTCCTACATACAGTAGTCCTATAATTAGGCCCATCTGCTCAGATCTCCAGTCAGAAAAGGCATCAACGCCTGCATCTATTTGTCCGTCTACAGAAAGCCGCCACAATGAGTACGGACGCTGAGATGGAGCAATATGGCAAAGCCGCCATATATCTCCGTAAGCCAGAGAGGGAGAGACTTGAAGCCCAAACTGCGCCCTTTGATGCCAAATCGGCAGCATATGTGGCCGATAAGGCGGAGCTCTACGTCAAGTGTAAAATCCTCAGTAAGGAGGGTGGCAATGTCACCGTGGAAACGATAGGAGAAAAGAAGGACGTAAGTAGAGCTGTATCTAAAATCAAGTATAGTGGCAGCATAGTACAATTGTAATCAGAATACATTCTGAAGTTGTGTGTTTGTTGTTGTTTTTTTTTTTTACATTTCTTAGACAAGAACTGTCCCTGAGGCGGACGTGAGCCCTATGAACCCTCCCAAGTATGACAAGATTGAGGACATGGCCATGATGACCTACCTCAGTGAAGCCTCTGTCCTGTATAACCTCAAAGAGCGTTATGCAGCATGGATGATCTATGTAAGCTTTTCTACACGCTGAGAGCAATACACTATTTCACCTTTTGATAGCAAAGAAAGAAAAATAAAGAGTACACGCTATGTCAAGTGAAAACCATAGAAATTAACTTGCTCCTTAGTTCATGCCACTTGCAACTCGTGACTGTAATCAGTTGTCACAGATATGTGGCATAGTCAGTGCTATATATGTTGTCATATGTTGTATGATGTTAATGTTCTCTCTCTTCTCCCCTTCAGACATACTCTGGTTTGTTCTGTGCAACTGTGAACCCCTACAAGTGGCTCCCAGTGTACGACCAGGAGGTTGTGAATGCCTACAGAGGCAAGAAGCGTATTGAGGCTCCACCCCACATCTTCTCTGTCTCTGACAACGCCTTTCAGTTCATGCTGATGGGTACGTACTAGTCAGGACAATGTAAACAAATGCAGAACTATAATGGTTTTGGGCTGTATCCATGACTAAAAGTTTTGCTTTACATTTTACAGATAAAGAGAACCAGTCTGTCCTGATCACGTAAGTTTCCATCATCTATACTATAATAGTATATATGTAGGCATTAAAAAAAAGAACATTGTACAGTACACAAATTGCAAGTGCATTTCTCTGAATGTATGCATTTATAACCAGTGGAGAATCCGGTGCTGGAAAGACTGTGAACACCAAGCGTGTCATCCAGTACTTTGCAACAGCTGCAACTGCCTCTGGAGAGAAATCGGCGGCTGATAGCGGTAAAATCAAGGTATATTGTATGTTTTTAACTTTAACAAATACATGTTTTGGAACATAAAGCATTTATATGCAATATAGCAATTCAATTTAAAATAATTCTGAGCTAATTCTAAACTGGGCGATGTCTAAAACATTCTAGGGGTCACTGGAGGATCAGATTATTGCAGCCAATCCCTTGCTGGAGGCCTATGGTAATGCAAAGACTGTGAGGAATGACAACTCCTCTCGCTTTGTAAGTGTAAAATAATGTAATTTTATGAGAAAATCTGCAATAATTCCACAATGTAGAGGGATGCAACAAATTGTGCTGTATCAAACAGGGTAAATTCATCAGAATCCATTTCAACAATGCGGGTAAATTGGCCAGTGCTGATATTGAGACATGTAAGTATGAAGTTCACAGATGATAAATTGTATATTCCTCCATGTAGATTATTATTATTATTAGTATTATTATGAGTTATGTACAACCCATGTATATTATTATTAGTATTATTAAGAGTTATGTACAACCCATATAGATCTGCTGGAGAAGTCCAGAGTGACCTACCAGCTTCCTCTAGAGAGAGGTTACCACATCTTTTTCCAGATGATGACAGCCCACATACCTGAGATTATTGGTAAATGGAATGACTGATGATGCAGTGAGAACATAAATAAATGAATAAAAACACATGCTCACCCTAGCTTTGTAATGCCTTTTCAGATATGTGTCTGATCACCACCAACCCCTATGACTTCCCGTTGATCAGCATGGGTCAGATCACTGTGGCCAGCATCGACGACAAAGTGGAGCTGATGGCTACTGACGTGAGTCTTCCTACTGCTCACTGTGCACTGCACAGTCAGTTGCTCTGCACAATGTCTTTTCTACAACACCTCCCAAAATAATCCTATTTTTACTTTGCATTGCATTTGTTTTGACGCAGTAATGGTCTTTAAATGTTTAGGTATTGAAAGGTCTTCTTAAAAGTCACTTCAGAAATGTGCAGACACCCTATGCAGTATGTTGGTTTGTTGACTGTTGAGTTGTAGACCGTTTTAAAGGATGTTTGTTAATCTAATGCTTAATCTCGTCTCTGCTTATTTCCATCAGGATGCTATTGACATCCTGGGCTTCAACAAGGAGGAGAAGCACTACATCTACAAGTTCACCGGTGCAGTGATGCATCATGGAGTCATGAAGTTCAAGCAGAAGCAGCGTGAGGAGCAGGCGGAGCCAGATGGCACAGAGGGTGAGAGGAATGAAATGAAATAATGCTGACTTTGTCACGCGTATTGAATTTACTCATATTACAAATCAATTGTCACACTTAGACTGATTGTTTGGATTTCCTGTGTTACTATCTCTACGCATTAATTTGACGTGCCTTGCGTTTAACTTCCGTACTGTAAGTCACTCTCTGGAGTGTTTGCTAAATGCCTAAATTATAAATGGCAAATTGTATGAATATTTCAGAGGCTGACAAGATCTGCTACCTGATGGGTCTGAACTCAGGAGACATGCTTAAGGCATATTGCTACCCCAGAGTGAAAGTGGGAAACGAGTTTGTGACCAAGGGCCAGACTGTGCCACAGGTGAGTAGTACCCCTCCCACTCACCCAGATCAGCTAACACAGGGAAGCTGTCAGAATCTTCCCTAAAACACCCGGGACAGACTCATCTCTCTTCTGGCTCCCAAACTGTGAACTCCCTATTGCAGTTAGAACTGCAGACTCACTCCAAATCCTCCGCCGAAATCTGAAGACTCCACTTTAGCCCGTAGCACTTGCCCTAGCCTTGACAACATTACAGGCTTATGTAAAGGCTAAAATGTTATTTTGATAGCATGTTATGTAGACAGATGCCAGGTTAATTTTGTAGACCTGGCATCTAGTGTGTAGCCTATAGTTTCAAGACTGATGATAGTTTCTTGGTTTACCGATCCTAGATTACTATTTCTATGCATTCAATGTTGTTTTACTTGCTTACTGTACATCACACTGGATTTAGAGCGTCTGCTAAATGTCTAAATTGCAGTTTGTAAATTGTGTAATTCACACCCCTACTAATAATGTTCCTATTTCCTTAGGTAATGAACTCAGTCGGTGCCTTGGCCAAGTCCATCTATGAGAAGCAGTTCTTCTGGATGGTCATTAGGATCAACGAGATGCTGGACACCAAGCAAGCGAGAAACTTCTACATTGGTGTGCTGGACATCGCTGGTTTTGAAATCTTTGATGTAAGTAAAGACTTGTTTTAAATGGGGGACTTATTCTTTTTTTCACAATTACACAATTACAAGAGATTGGGCTAATGAAATGTCCACTCCACTCACAGTTCAACACCCTGGAGCAGCTGTGCATCAACTTCACCAATGAGAAACTGCAACAGTTTTTCAACCATACCATGTTTGTCCTGGAACAAGAAGAGTACCTGAAAGAAGGAATTCCCTGGGATCTCGTTGACTTCGGCATGGACTTGGCTATCTGCATTGAGCTCATTGAGAAGGTAGGTACATGGACTTGGCTGTCTCATTGAGCTGATTGAGGAGGATTATTATTATTATTATTATTGCGTATTATATTATGTATTGTCATAGACTTGTCTGTCAGCATTGCGTTCCTTGAGAAGGTATACTATTATTTTGTGCTTTAATGGACATGATGTAAATGTTGTTTTTTGTCAATGGCACTATGTTTTTGTTGATTTGTCTGTTTTGTTTCCTTTCCAAAGCCTTTGGGCATCTTCTCCATCCTTGAAGAGCAGTGCATGTTCCCGAAGGCTACAGACAAATCCTTCGCAGAGGCGCTGCTTTTAGCGCATCTGGGAAAGAACAAGGCCTTTGAGAAGCCCAAGCCCGGCAAAGGCAAGGGCGAGGCTCACTTCTCCCTGGTCCACTATGCTGGAACGGTGGACTACAGCATCACAGGCTGGCTGGACAAGAACAAAGATCCTCTTAACGACTCTGTCATTCAGCTGTACCAGAAGTCTTCATGTAAACTGCTATCCCTGTTCTATCCCCCACCTGAGCCTGAAGGTATGTTTATTAATATAATAATATAATATGTGTGTTCTATCCACCTGAGCCTAAAGGTATTGTTAAATGAATACTGTTATCATTCTGTATAACTAATGATAAATCATGATTCCAACTAATATAAACAGATACGACAAAGAAGGGAGGTAAGAAGAAGGGTGGTTCCATGCAGACTGTGTCTAGTGCTTTCAGGGTATGAATATTTATTCATTATTATCAACATTATATCCATGTATGTTTAATAATTGTAGTGGAGAGAAAAGTTCAATATTGTAATCAAGTTTTACTAATAATAAGCCTAATTGGCTCTTTTATGTCTCAATAGGCAAACTTGGGGATGCTGATGACCAACTTGAGGAGCACTCATCCTCACTTTGTGCGTTGCCTGATCCCCAACGAGACCAAGGTTCCAGGTAAACACAGAAAATATATAACTAGATAAAGTGCCCCTCTGGTCACAGGTCTCCACGAGGGCAGGTCAGGTTGTGGCCTCCTGGTGGCGCTATAATAGGCCAATGTGAAATTCTTGCCTTTGATGGCAATTGGATGATTTGAGGCATTTTGTTCCATTAATGAGTTTTGCAAAAATCCACCTGTTGGTGGCGATATAACAGGCCAATGTGAAAAGGGTGTGATATATTCCTCAGCCTAGTAGGAAAGTATGTGAAAGATTTCACGTAAATTGCATGCTGTGTTCATGATTTGAGGCATTTTGCACCAAAGAAATGTGTTTTGCAAAAATCCACCTGCATGATTTGAGGCTTTTTGTTCAAAACGGGCCAATCCTGCCAACTTTGAAAGCCAATGTTAGCCAATTAGGATGGAATATGAAATATCGGACAGATCCGGCTTGAACACATGACTATAGAGATAGTGTGTAACGATTTGAAGGATTTTTGGACAGATATAAAAAAAATGTTTTTCAAATGTTGGCCTCCTGGTGGTGATATAATCAGGCCATTCTGGAAAATTTGGGCCAGAGGTTCGTTGGCATCCAGGGAGTGTGTGCAAAATTTGGCATTGACCAGGTTAACGGTGCCGGAGTTTAGTGGACGGACGGACGGACGGACACACACACACACACACACACACACACACGGGCACATACTCTCTCCCCATGCCTTCGGCCTGGTGGAGACAATAATTATATTATATGAATCCCAACGAGACCAAGACTCCAGGTAAACACAGAAAATAGCCATTTAAACAATGACAGTGAGGTGGTCAGTGAATGCAACTTTGGTCAGTGTGTAACTATTTAGTAATAATGACGCAACATCTTTACAGGCCTGATGGAGAACTTCCTGGTCATCCACCAGCTGAGGTGTAACGGTGTGCTGGAGGGCATCAGGATCTGTAGAAAGGGCTTCCCCAGCAGGATCCCCTATGCTGACTTCAAGCAGAGGTATTCATTCTTTTTTCAGACTGCTTTATTGTCACATCACAGGTTTACAAGGTAAAAAAAAGTGTATACAAAATTATATATTTACCATCGTATCGTTATTTCCATAAGAAAAGGAAAGAAGGGGAAGAAGAAAGGGGGGAGGGGGCAAGTGGGAAAGCAGATTAACACAAATATCTACATATAGTACCAGAGATAAACTATAAAGGCTGCAGGCACGTGAGCATAGCAGCAGATATGCTGTGCATTATGGATGTTAGTTAAAGGACCACTTCACTACTTTTCAACCCATCTTCATATAATAGGTCCTCACTAATAATCATGAAAGAATGGCACAATTATTTTTCTACTCGGTCTGTGTCTCATAGGAGGGCTGTGGGCAGTTCAGAAACCGTCTTCCAGTGACATCATCGATGGAAGACGGTTTCTAAACTGCCCACAGCCGTCCTATGAGACACAGACTGAGTAGAAAACAATCGTGCCATTTTTTCATGATTATTAGTGAGGACCTATTATATGAAGATAGGTTGAAAAGTGGTGAAGTGGTCCTTTAAGGTGCTAGAAAAAACACAGAAATGGCATGAAGGTGCAAAATGACAGTGTGTGTCAACCGCAATCCGCATAAAGTTGATTGACTGACAGACAGTGGTATAATCTGCAAGTACAGTAGGTCCATGAGGAAGAGCAAAGAAAAGACCCTTGTCCCTGGTATAATCCACGGGTGTCCAAGGAAGAGCTAAGACCAAGTCACTATATTCCAGCAGCCTGATGACATCCCTGTCATCAGGCTGCTGAACAAGACTCATGCCTGAAAACTGTTCATGAACCTGGTGGTGATGCTCTTGATACTGCGGCAAGGCCCCTTGCCCGGCCACGGTCGTTGTAGTAGAGGGTTGAACAGTTTGTGTGTGACTTCGGTGGGGCTTGTCCTTGATGATGCTTTGACTACACACCGCTTTTTCTACAGTTCCTGGAGTGCAGCTGGCCTCCCATGATGTGCCCTGCCGATCGCACTACTCGTTGTAGGCTTATCTTTTCTCGGGCAGTAGTTTCCATACCAGGCCGTAACACAGCCTGATAGAACGCCTTCAACTGAGCTTTTAGTTCCGAACCCATATGCAAAATGACCCTCTTTTACAAAACAGGTACAAAGTACTGAATGCCGCGGCATGTCCCGAGGGCTCGTTCATGGACAACAAGAAGGCCTCTGAGAAGCTGCTTGGGTCCATTGATGTTCCCGTTGATGATTACCGCTTTGGACACACCAAGGTAAACACACTGTAGGCCTACCTCATGATGAGTATACAAGTTAAGCGCACTGCAAATCTGATTTAACGTTATCCAGAGAGCATTAAAAGTCTATCTTACGGTTGTTTAGTTACAGTGTTTGTAACATTATTCAGGTGTTCTTCAAAGCTGGTCTGCTGGGTGTCCTTGAGGAGATGCGAGATGAAAAGCTGGCTGCTCTGGTCGGCATGACTCAGGCTCTTGCAAGAGCTTACCTCATGAGGAAGGAGTTTTCCAAGATGATGGTTAGAAGGTACTTTGAAAACACCAATTCAATATTAAGTACAATGTGTCATGTTGTACTTAATATTGTGTTGTCATTGCTGTTTAATAAAATAAATGTAAAGTCACACTCACTAGTAATACAATAGCAAAGATTGTTAAGCAAGATTTTGGTGATGTTGGCAAGGAAAAAACTCTATCCCCTTAAAAGGAAGAAACGTCAAGCAGAACCAGGCTCTTGGGTGGAGCACTTTGCCGGGGGAAACAACAGCAATAACGACAACAACAATATTAATAATAATGACACAATAAGCTATAATAATTACGCCCTGCAGTCATATTTCATGGAAACTAGATCTGCAGCTCAGGGGGATCCTCAGTCATGATCCACTGTTTTCCACAGAGAGGCCGTCTACACCATCCAGTTCAACCTCCGCTCATTCGTCAGTGTGAAACACTGGCCATGGATGAAGGTCTACTACAAGATCAAGCCTCTTCTGCAAAGCGCTGAGACTGAGAAGGAACTGATGAACATGAAGGAGAACTATGAAAAGATGACGACTGACCTGGCCACTGCCCTGGCCTCCAAGAAGTCACTAGAAGAGAAATTGGTGGCTATAGTGCAGGAGAAGAATAACCTTGCAGCAGCATCGGCATCAGTAAGTAGCTACACTTTACAGGAAATGTTTGCTAATATTTCATATCGTTTATCAGCTTAAACCTTTTATCTAATGTACAATGTATATGTATTGTAGACCAGGAGTGGGCAAATTTGACGATGGAGATGGCCACTATATTTCCACTCTCGCTCCAGAGTGCCACATTGCATATTACTGTTTGTAATAGCCGATCTACAAGCTCAAAACGCGTTGCAGTGTGACTAACTATAATTATAGTTATGTTAACTGTTAACTAAATACAAATACATTGGACATTAAAATAGACAATAACATTTGAATACTATACCGTATACTCATTAATTAAGCTACTAATTTAGACGGAAGTAATTAAAGATATTTGCATGTTTGGAATCTTAACAGCTGAATTTTTAATTGAAATGCCGAATAATGTTTTGCTATTTTTGAATTGGAATCCTGAAAAGTGACATTTTTATTTAATTTAGTTATAGTTATGTTAACTTCATGAACTAAATAAAGAGAAGAACATTTTAGTACTATAGTAATATAGCTGAAATCAATAATATATCAGTATTCTGATATTAACCTGCTGGCCGCATTAAGTGATGGTGGGGGCCACGTACATGTGGCCCCCGGGCCGCAAGTTGCCCATGTATTTTGCAGAGTAGACCGTCGAATGGCCGTTGGCATCATACAATGTAGACCCAATTTGTGGTTATTTTGTGGGGGAGGGTGTATGTGCATAATGCCACTACTATAGTCCATAGTATATCCTTTTAGAGAGGTTGATAGCCTCCAGCTTCTTCCTTGTCCTCACCTCCGCCACCGCTTCCGTATACCGTCCAAGCTCTAACAATGATAGAGTCTGACTTTTTCAACAGCTTGTTCAGTCTACTAATGTCCCCCCCCCCCCCCCCAGGAAGCAGCTGGAACTCATATCTCACCCAGAACAAACACTGAAATGTTCACTCACTTATCTTTTTCATTGACAACCAGGGAGATGAGGCTCTGAATGATGCTGAGGAGAGATGTGAGGGTCTCATCAAAAGTAAGATCCAGTTGGAGGCAAAGCTCAAAGAGACGACTGAGAGACTGGAGGACGAAGAGGAGATCAATGCGGAGCTGACGGCCAAGAAGAGGAAGCTGGAAGATGAATGCTCTGAGCTCAAGAAGGACATTGATGACCTGGAGCTCACCTTGGCCAAAGTGGAGAAGGAGAAACACGCCACTGAAAACAAGGTTCAACATTATACACTCTAGCCAACCGTCTCATCAAGTTATACAACAATAATGATCCATTCATGACAACTAATCTGTTCTGCTTCTTTAGGTGAAGAACCTGACTGAGGAGATGGCCTCCCAAGATGAAGGTCTTTCTAAGCTGACCAAGGAGAAGAAGGCTCTCCAGGAGGCCCATCAGCAGACCCTGGACGACCTGCAGGCAGAGGAAGACAAAGTCAACACTCTGACCAAGGCCAAGACCAAGCTGGAGCAGCAAGTTGACGACGTCAGTACATCAAGTCAATTGGGTGTTTTGAACTATATATTGTTGTACTGAATAAAAACACAAACATATTGTTGTGCAGTTGGAGGGTTCTCTGGAGCAAGAGAAGAAGCTCCGCATGGACCTCGAGAGAGCCAAGAGAAAGCTTGAGGGTGATCTGAAACTGGCCCAGGAATCCATCATGGATCTGGAGAACGACAAACAACAGTCTGACGAGAAGATAAAGAAGTAACGTGGACCACGATATGAATAATTAATATGAATAATAATGATTATTATTAATAATAACAAAATATGAAATGCAACGGAGAAAAACTACCAATATGATGTATGATGTACTGTATTCCACAGGAAGGACTTTGAAGTAGCCCAGCTTCTGAGTAAGATTGAGGATGAGCAATCTTTGGGCGCCCAGCTGCAGAAGAAGATCAAAGAACTCCAGGTATTTCTTTTTTTATCTTCTTTAACACCATTGATTATAAGTAAGTGTTTATTCATATATATTTTTTAACAATATATTTATTGCATTTCTTTTTTTTTGACAAACGGACAATACAACAAAACAATACATAATAATACAGACAATACAATTACTTAAAATGAAAAACAAACAAAAAACAAAAACAAAACATACAATACATACATACATATATAAATACAGTATAATAAAATAAGGGCACTTAGAATGGTAACAACAACTGAGTCCTTATGGCCACAAGACCAAACAGCTGCAGAGAATACAATTACACATTTTCAGTTTCCACCATTAAATAAGATAAATCATTAACCGTAATATATTGGATAAACCATCCCCATATCTTATCAAACATCTTCTGTTTATTCTTCAAAGTATAAGTGATTCTTTCCAGAGGAAGACACAATGATAACTCCCTAAACCACTGAGCAATACTGGGTTTGCCTATCTTTTTCCACGATAAGGCTATAGCCCTTTTGGCTTGTAGTAAACATAAATCTAGAAATCTTTGTTCGCTACTCTGAATCTTATGGCCATGTGGGTAAAGACCTAATAGAAACAGTTTTGGGTCAAGCTCAATATCTATCGACAATATCTTCTGAATCTCCCTCCTCACTTCTTCCCAGAATTCTTTCACTCTTGGACATGCCCACAGACAATGGAAAAGTGTACCTTTGTCTTTACCACATCTGATACAAGTATCTGGAATATCTGCACTAAATTTATTTAATTTATCTGGAGTGATATAGACCCTCATCAGCCAATTATATTGCAACAGTTTTAACCGAGTGTTACCCGTCTGGGATTGAGCATCCATACAGGCTGAGCTCCATTCTTCCAATGTCAATTCCTCTTGTAGATCAGCCTTCCATGCATTATATTTGGATTCAGAGGATTCAGGAGAGAATTCTACTAACATAGAGTATAAATCAGAAATGATGCCCCTATTAAAGGGGTTTCTGATAAGCTCTTTTTCTATTATTGACAGGGGAGGGAGTGTCAGAGAATTCACCTGTTTAACCCCTATAAAGCTTCTGAGTTGTAAATACTTGAAGAAGTGTGTACGGGGTAAATTGTATTTAGCAGCTAGTTCATCAAAAGAGAGTAGATTCCCCCTTTTGTCAAAAACATCCTTCCATTGTTTAATCCCTTGCTTGGCCCATATTTTGAAGCCCCCATCCGCCCTTCCTGGGGTGAAATATTCATTTCCCCAAATTGGGCTGAATCAAAAACTGGGTTGGATATCCAAAAGATAAAGTCTGACATCCTGCCAAACTTTAATCATGTTTTTAACAATAGGATTAGCTGTATATTTTATCAGTTTTTTACTCGAATTAGAGTAAAGATATTCTGGCAGAGGGAGCTTCAAAGAGTGTGATTCAATGTTCCTCCATGTGGGGGATCCCTTCTCTGTATAATAGAACATTATAGTTCTCAACTGAGCTGCCCAATAGTACCATAACATATTAGGGCACTTTAGCCCTCCTCTATCATAAGGTAAATATAACAAAGATAAACGGAGCCTGGGGCGTCGGTTATTCCAAATATAATTACAAAACAACTTTTCCATTTTAGTAAAAAAGCCGTCAGGAGGCGGCAAGGGGATATTCTGAAACAAATACAACAGTTTAGGGAGTGTGTTCATTTTGAGGATATTTATTCTACCTATAAGAGAAATTGGAAGGCTTGACCATCTGTCCAGCGCTTCCGTAATAGACTCTATAATTGGGCTATGATTCTGATTTACCACATCTTCTAGTTTAGGGACAATCTGGATACCTAGATAGGTAAATTTGTCTACCGTTCTAAAGTGACTTGCGTAATTCGGCAGATTTTATTCATATTTTAATATGTTCCTTAATCTGAAAGGCTCGTATTGAAGAACTGGAGGAGGAGATTGAGGCAGAGCGTGCTGCTCGTGCTAAGGTTGAGAAGCAGAGAGCCGACCTCTCCAGGGAACTTGAGGAGATCAGCGAGAGGCTGGAGGAGGCCGGCGGAGCCACCGCTTCTCAGATCGAGATGAATAAGAAGCGCGAGGCTGAGTTCCAGAAGCTGCGTCGTGACCTTGAAGAGTCCACCCTGCAGCATGAAGCCACTGCTTCTGCTCTCCGCAAGAAACAGGCGGACAGCGTCGCAGAGCTGGGCGAGCAGATCGACAACCTTCAGAGAGTCAAGCAGAAACTGGAGAAGGAGAAGAGTGAATACAAGATGGAGATCGATGACCTGTCCAGCAACATGGAAGCTGTTGCAAAGGCAAAGGTAGTATAGAATGCTTGTTTGAAATTCTTGACAAAATACAAAAAAACAAGGAAATGCATTGTAGGTTACTTCAATGATTGAATATGTCCAATGTTATTCAACAGGGAAATCTGGAGAAGATGTGTCGCACCCTTGAGGACCAACTCAGTGAAATCAAGTCCAAGAGTGATGAGAATGTTCGCCAGCTAAATGATATTGGAGCTCAAAGAGCTAGACTGTTGACGGAAAATGGTAAATGTTCATCATAAAGTCCACTAGCATGCATGGTCTGTCAATGGCACTTGAGCTAATTACATAATTAGAGATAATGCTTTGATCCGCAGTTATCACACGGATTTAAGGATTATGTATCCAACAAAGATTATTTAAATGTTTTAAACTAATATTTGAATGTCTAACTAGGTGAGTTTGGTCGTCAACTTGAGGAGAAAGAAGCTCTGGTCTCTCAGCTTACCAGAGGCAAGCAGGCCTTCACCCAACAGATTGAGGAGTTGAAGAGACACGTTGAAGAGGAGGTTAAGGTATGAGGAACAGCCTTTTATTTTCTTTCTTACGAATAGGCCTGATTCTATTTTGTTTGGTAATTTTATCCAGCTGACATTATCTGGGTATTTTTCTTTTGACAGGCAAAGAATGCTCTTGCCCACGCTGTGCAATCAGCTCGCCATGACTGTGACCTTCTGAGGGAACAGTTTGAAGAGGAGCAGGAGGCGAAGGCGGAGCTGCAGCGTGGAATGTCCAAGGCCAACGCTGAGGTGTGTCAGTGGAGGAGCAAGTATGAGACTGATGCTGTCCAACGCACTGAGGAGCTGGAGGAGGCTAAGTAAGTGGTTTACACCATCAGGTACCACTCACTATACAAAACATAGGTTTACTGGTACCACACACTAAACAAAACATTGCTCACAATAATTTGATTCCATTCAAAACCGATCAACAGGAAGAAGCTCGCCCAGCGTCTTCAGGAAGCTGAGGAGCAAATCGAGGCTGTGAATTCCAAATGCGCCTCTCTGGAGAAAACCAAGCAAAGACTCCAGGGTGAGGTGGAAGACCTCATGATTGATGTGGAGAGGGCCAATAGTTTGGCTGCCAACCTTGACAAGAAACAGAGGAACTTCGATAAGGTGCTTTGACATACGTTATTTTGAAACAAAATAGTGCATGCCTTCTTGAAATGTGATAAATGACACATTTCATTACTGCTGCTGTGCAGGTCTTTAAAGTGTGGTAGGTAAATGACACATTTCATTACTGCTGCTCTGCAGGTCTTGGCAGAATGGAAGCAGAAGTTTGAAGAGGGCCAGGCGGAGCTGGAGGGCGCTCAGAAAGAGGCTCGTTCTCTCAGCACTGAGTTGTTTAAAATGAAGAACTCTTACGAGGAGTCTCTGGACCAACTGGAGACCATGAAGCGTGAGAACAAGAACCTGCAACGTGAGTTTCCTCTACATCATTCTTTTAATAACAGTTAAACAAGCTTGAACACTATTCAAATGCAAATACAAATAGCTGATTGTTAGTTCCTCATTGATTCTTTTCAACCTTGGTGCAGAGGAGATCTCAGACCTGACTGAACAGATTGGTGAGACTGGAAAGAGCATCCATGAGCTGGAGAAGTCCAAGAAGCAGACAGAGACAGAGAAGTCCGAGATCCAGACAGCCCTGGAGGAAGCCGAGGTGACACCTTAGCTCCTAGATCAACAATGCATGTCTATATTTTACATTTCTTTCAAGACATGTTACATTCAAACAGCATAGCAGTATACAGTATGATCCTACAACCTTTTGATCCTGTATTATATTTCAGGGTACTCTGGAGCACGAGGAGTCCAAGATTCTTCGTGTCCAGCTGGAGCTCAACCAGATCAAGGGTGAGGTCGACAGGAAGCTGGCAGAGAAGGATGAAGAGATGGAGCAGATCAAGAGGAACAGCGCAAGGGTGGTCGACTCCATGCAGAGCACTCTGGACGGTGAGGTCAGGAGCAGAAACGATGCCCTGAGAATCAAGAAGAAGATGGAGGGAGACCTGAACGAGATGGAGGTTCAGCTGAGCCACGCCAACCGCCAGGCATCTGAGGCCCAGAAGCAGCTGAGGAATGTCCAGGGCTCGCTTAAGGTGGAAAACATAGTCGTTGGACACATATTCAAACAACGGAACTGCTCTGAACAAGTCACATTCTGATGTTTCTCTTAACATGACCACCTCAAATGTGATTTATTTTAGGATGCCCAACTGCACCTTGACGATGCTTGCAGAAGCCAAGAAGATAGTAAGGAACAAGCTGCCATGGTGGAGCGTAGGAACGGCCTCATGGTCGCCGAGATCGAGGAGCTGAGAGTGGCTGTGGAACAGACAGAGAGAGGCCGCAAAGTGGCTGAACAAGAGCTAGTGGATGCCAGTGAACGCGCTGGCCTGTTGCACTCCCAGGTAAGTCAATGGAAGAACTCTCACCATATTTATCATACAAGTCATGCATACTTGCTGTTGCTCATGCGTTGCTAAACTGAATGTTTATTTTAGAACACAAGCCTTTTGAACACCAAGAAGAAGCTTGAAACCGACCTGATCCAGGTCCAAGGTGAAGTGGACGACTCTGTTCAAGAAGCAAGGAATGCTGAGGATAAGGCCAAGAAAGCCATCACTGATGTAAGTTAGGATGACAAACCGCTGCTTACCCATTATAATTATATTTGTTATTATATTAATATACCAGGACAATAATTGGACATCCTTGTGGCATGCTTAAAATATACATTATTGTCTGTGCTCATTGTCTGTGTATGGCATGGACACCAAGACATGCGGGACATTTTTTAAATTATTTCCAGGCTGCTATGATGGCTGAGGAGCTGAAGAAGGAGCAGGACACCAGCTCTCACCTGGAGAGGATGAAGAAGAACCTGGAGGTCACAGTCAAGGACCTGCAGCACCGTCTCGACGAGGCTGAGAACCTGGCCATGAAGGGAGGCAAGAAGCAGCTCCAGAAACTGGAGGGCAGGGTAAGATGAGGTTTACTTCAACACAGCTTATAGTCAATGAAATAAAACTGAATTTATTTCATAATGTATGGTTCCATTGTGAAGGTGCGTGAACTGGAGGGAGAGGTTGAATCTGCACAGAGAGGCGGAACTGACGCTGTTAAAGGTGTCCGCAAGTACGAGAGGAGAGTGAAGGAGCTGTCATACCAGGTATACTATCTTATCATGTTCACTTTAATGACCATCACGCCATTGACGAAAAACTAATGTTCTCAATTCACTCTCACTTCAGACTGAAGAGGACAAGAAGAATCTTGGCAGGCTTCAGGATCTGGTAGACAAGCTGCAGATGAAGGTGAAGGGCTACAAGAGGCAGGCTGAAGAAGCGGTAAGACAAATATACATTTGGTTGCCATGGGCAGAGTGTTGTTGTCCTATAAGGAATAATGGGAATCAGTTATGTATTCATGGGCATTGTGGAGGCTCTGATCTGTTACTGTAACTAAAGGCAAGCTTCACATACTGAAGACACAGGCAGTGTGATTCAGGGATATTCAGGCAAAATGGACTACAGAAAGCAATGGCTTTTGTTTCCTATAACCAAGCTGCAATGTTTGGCTTGGGGTGCCGAACAAGAACAAGAACACAGCTATGATTGTGCTATTCCAATGAGAACCTGTCGGGGATAATTCATGTGACCACATGAATGTCACTCATGAACAATACTGCTTGGGCCACACATTACAATACCCTGAAATGGTCTTGTTTGGACTATGATTGTAAGATGTTCTTTTCAAGTATTGAGGCTTTGAACCATCTCTATCATATTGTAGGAGGAAGCAGCCAACGTTCACCTGTCCAAGTGCAGGAAGGTTCAGAATGAGCTGGAGGAAGCTGAAGAACGTGCCGACATCGCTGAATCCCAGGTCAACAAGATGAGAGCTAAAAGTCGTGACTCCAAGGTAATACATGTTCAATAGTAGGTTCATTATGTTGACTATCTTTAACTAAGATTCATTTAATATCTAAACTTATATTCCTATTGTTACAGGGAAAAGAACCTGCTGAATAAGTTCTCCAATTCAAATCACTGTACATAAAGTCATAAAATATGACCCATTGTATTCAATAAAGGTGGCAACAACAGTATTTTGTCGTTTCTTGTATTCATTACCTTGTCTTGTTTTAAAGTGATGTTTGAATTATGGGTCCAATAGTGGACATATGGAGTATATGTATGGTATATGTATTGCCATACTTACTTTTTTCAATCAGAAAAATATAATCAAATGGATAAATATATTGATTATTTGAAAAAAATAATCACAATTCATTCAACAATTGTTTGAAAGAGTAATGACTGATCAACTGAAAGTGAAGTGCCCTTTATATGGTAAAGTTTGTGAGAGAGCAGAAATCAAATCAATGTCACTTCATTAACAGGTTATTCAAATAATGTTCTGCTTATTTATATGATAATTACATCACATATTGGAAAAACACAACAAAAACACAAAGTAAATTATTTGGCCCTCAACCGAGAATACACAAATTACCCGCCCACTGTTACTGATCCAAAACTGAGGAAGATGTTGACTATGTACAGACCATAGACTGTAAAAAAAAAGAAAATCACACCCGTGTGAACTGAGTGGTGCAGCTGGCCATTGGCTGGCCCAGACGAGGCGGGACTTCCCCCCTTCTTCTTCGTTGGTTTTTATTTTGACTCGAACGGGGGTGGCTCCCGATCATAGACTGTAACGGTAGCCACGCCCCTCAGAACATACGCAACTTTATGGTCATCGTTTTAATAAATGGGACCATAATTTTCCAAAAATAATATTATGACATGAGAAATTAGACTTTAAACTAGTGACTGGAAGCAGAAAGTATTCATGACCATGTTTATTATTATTAAGGTAATACAGTCTAGGAAGTTGGGCCCAAATACATGGACCTCTATGGAGCTATGACAGCGCCACAACAGGCCATTATATGAACTTTCAGGAAGTCCCGATTTCCTTAGTGGCTTCACAAAATATCTGTCTGACTGCCCCCCCGGTACAGACTCAGGCCCTCATTTATCAATCGGGTGTAAAATCTGCCACAGATTCGAGTGCAGGTTTCGTAGTACACCCACGTCGCCACGGCATTTATAAAGTGATCGCAAACAGCTGATCCTTCCTTAATTTTGTTCTCACGTTAATAAATGTCACGGCTGAATTTGATCTGGCACGCCCTAAGAAATCAAGCCTCGCCCTCGTTTTTGCGACATGAACAACGGCAATACGTTTCCTGAAACCATGGTTACATGAAAAAATAGGTTTCTCCCGTGCCTTGCTGCCCGCCTCACCCCCCTCTCTCATACACACGCACAGCACGCACACGCAACTTGCAAGCCCAACTAACTGGTGTGTTGTTAAACAAATAAAGAACGAACACCTGCATGAATTAAATAAAGTTGTAGGCCTACCCTGTCTGTTTCACTCTCACCTCGCTTCCCTTGCTGCCCGCCTCACCCCCCGCACGCACGCACACACATATCGCTATTTAGTATTTGCAACTTTCACTGTGTGTTGTTAGTTGTATATTAAATTATTAGAACGAAAACCTGAACCTGTGAACCATAATTAAATAACAAATAGGCACACACACGCTGCTGTTTTGCAGGTGCTCCTCCTGTCCTGTCTGTCTGTCTCTCTCTATCATAGTGGTCCGTCCGTGACCAACTGACCATGCACGTTCCGACGTTCGACAGTCTATTTAGATAGCCAGTCGTTAATCACTCACTGCAGTGGCCGGGCTGTCAACTGTCATTATATGAATGTGCAGCCAAAACAGTATATAGCCTCATATGTGGCTGGTGGTGGGCAGCGTGGGCTGGCTGGGTAATATACCTATATCTCCGATGCAGTTCCCACTTGCGCTGGGAGCCTGGCACGGTACATTTGGCATTCGAGCGACGCGTCGGGTTTATTATATTGCACATACCGTAAGAAAGACATCGGCCTTCATGCTGTAGATTAGGCTATAGTAGGCTATACCTGCACGTTGGGACTCTCCGCAGCTGAGCTGCAGCACTGTCTGCTGCACTATACTCTCCAACGTCCCGTCATGGAAATATTTCAGCACAGTTTTGCATGTATGCGCTCATGCAAAACACTGTTTAAATGGCTTATTAAGCATATCTTGCAACTTTGTTTTTAATTGCGCGATTTTATCTCCTACTAATTTCATATGACACATGTATTCCTTAACTTTTTTTTATTTTATTTTTTTACATGTAGCCCATATACATTATACATACATTTTATATAAACATTTTAGGAGTGAATACATTATGTTTAGATGCCTGTGACAGCCTCTCAGCAGTTCAGACAAGGCTGCTCCGCTTGTGTAAGACAGAAAAAAGCGTACGGCAGCTCATGACCAGACGTGACTATTTGTCCTACTCAAGTTCAATTTCAAGCTTTGCCGGAAATGTTAAATGCCGAAAATGTCGGTAATTTCGGCGTGCGCCCATATTTTGGCGTACGCACGGTTGATAAATGAGGGCCTCAGTGACCACGCCTGGCAATAGAAACAGGCAGACATAGACAAAACTGGAGGGACTGGCTGCCTAGAGACTGCGTCTGCATGTGTTCACTCTGCTCTCAAGGGGAGGTGGAGACGGAGCTATACACTTTATTCCGTTACAGAATGTGACAAATATAGACTAGACTCACTAGAGAATCATTCTTCCCTAAATTTGAAGGAGCATTCAGTGGTTTGGGTGATTTGGAAAACCCTCCGGTCTGCCCCGGTAACAAGATGTGCACATGCACGCATTACACATGGGAGAACACGCAACAGGCCAACAGCACACACACCAAGGCCCGCCCCCGCTCAATCATGATTGGCGGAAGGCCCCTCTCTATCCTGATTGGATGAAGGCTGGGCCACCTAGCCAAAAACGAAACCTAAGGTTTGTTGACCCCCAGGGGTTAACTGGGGACAGGGAGTAACTCCTTATATGGTCAGCACACTCTATAGTAGGGCCCAGGGGGGATTATCACAACAAAACAAAACAAAAAATTATATTTGAATTAAGTGAAATCACTGAATATACCTTTAAAGAAAAATATAAATAATCTGAATCCATTAATAACTCATCATTTCAATATGTTCTGGGAGAACAGTCCAAATGTAATTTTTTGGCAGCAAAATACGTGTGGAGTTGTCAACTGAGGGACAGCCAGTGGACAGAAGAGCCAGGTGGCTTAACAGGGTCATTAAGTTGCTGTTATGTTTCTGTTTGTTCATTTATTTTCATTGTTACTGTATTGCTTGTTGTTAATTATTGTTGGGATGTTTGTTGTCTCCATGTACGCAATGTTGACATTTGTTTTGTTATATGCTTTGGCAATGTAGAACATATTATTTTATAATGCCAATAAAGCATTTTGAAATTGAAATTGAAAGGTTGGTTATAGGGTAGGTACCCTCACAAAAAACATGCAGTAATCCTGGTCTCTAAACTGCCTCCCCCTGGCCAGCCTGATGGAGGGGAAAAGAACTGGTTGGAATAACGTGTTCCTTCCACGCGTTCCATCCAACCAGGGAAACTCCCCCCCCGTCAGGCGTAAAGGAGCAACTTGGACACTCAGGCATGAGGGAAGCATGAGTTCAAGTCCGTTGCTCTCCCCTTGTCCCCCATATATGGGGACTAGGTTGGCGGAGGGTGTGTAGAGCCCAGGATCACATTAGATCATTGACACAGGGGTGAAAAATGGGTTACAAAATCGTGGGATAAAAAAAAAGATATATAAAAAAAGAAAGGTTGCGGTTATGACAAGATATTGAGTTATTATAATAATTACAACCACTGTTCAGAAGTGCACAGACAGCAATCGGAATGCAGCCTGTTCACAAAATGTAGTGCCACCATGCATGCTCACATACCCTATTGGCCCAACGGAATTTGGTCAACTTCATCTTAATTAAGTTAATTAGTTGTTCCTTTGCTCCGTGACCATTTCTGGCAAAGTTTTGTGTGAATTTGTTGGTGTCGCCGGCATGAGCTAAGAGAACGGGGACAGGCTGCAGTGCCGCAGCTAGCCCTGGTCCAGTGCGTTAGCGAGTCTAGAAAGGCTACACCTTCATACTGTTACCTAGAAACTTGAAAGTGAATGTATTTGAATATGCCGCTTCCCTTTAAGTACTTATCTTTGCAATGGGTTTATAAAATCGTATAGTGGACATACCATGTGTATTGGACCCAGAATTCAAAACATCACAATAAAAAAGTATTGACAAAGTAATGAATACAAGAAATGAATAACTTTTGTTTTACTACCTTTATTGAATACAATGGGTCATATTTTATGACTTTATGTACAGTGACTTGAATTGGAGAACTTATTCAGCAGCTTCTTTTCCCTGTAACAATAGGAATATAAGTTTAGATATTCAACATTCATGAATCTTCCGTTAAATCTTAGTTAAAGATAATCAACATAATGAACCTACTATTGAACATGTATTACCTTGGAGTCACGACTTTTAGCTCTCATCTTGTTGACCTGGGTTTCAGCGATGTCGGCACGTTCTTCAGCTTCCTCCAGCTCATTCTGAACCTTCCTGCACTTGGACAGGTGAACGTTGGCTGCTTCCTCCTACAATATGATAGAGATGGTTCAAAGCCTCAATACTTGAAAAGAACATCTTACAATCATAGTCCAAACAAGACCATTTCAGGGTATTGTAATGTGTGGCCCAAGCAGTATTGTTCATGAGTGACATTCATGTGGTCACATGAATTATCCCCGACAGGTTCTCATTGGAATAGCACAATCATAGCTGTGTTCTTGTTCTTGTTCGGCACCCCAAGCCAAACATTGCAGCTTGGTTATAGGAAAC
Source organism: Protomyctophum parallelum (assembly GCF_964188405.1). Taxonomy (NCBI): domain Eukaryota; kingdom Metazoa; phylum Chordata; class Actinopteri; order Myctophiformes; family Myctophidae; genus Protomyctophum; species Protomyctophum parallelum. The sequence goes on along the minus strand of NC_139716.1, from coordinate 14,405,810 downwards.
AAAAGCCATTGCTTTCTGTAGTCCATTTTTCCTGAATGTCCCTGAATCACACTGCCTGTGTCTTCAGTATGTGAAGCTTGCCTTTAGTTACAGTAACAGATCAGAGCCTCCACAATGCCCATGAATACATAACTGATTCCCATTACTCCTTAGTTATAGGACAACAACACTCTGCCCATGGCAACCAAATGTATATTTGTCTTACCGCTTCTTCAGCCTGCCTCTTGTAGCCCTTCACCTTCATCTGCAGCTTGTCTACCAGATCCTGAAGCCTGCCAAGATTCTTCTTGTCCTCTTCAGTCTGAAGTGAGAGTGAATTGAGAACATTAGTTTTTCGTCAATGGCGTGATGGTCATTAAAGTGAACATGATAAGATAGTATACCTGGTATGACAGCTCCTTCACTCTCCTCTCGTACTTGCGGACACCTTTAACAGCGTCAGTTCCGCCTCTCTGTGCAGATTCAACCTCTACCTCCAGTTCACGCACCTTCACAATGGAACCATACATTATGAAATAAATTCAGTTTTATTTCATTGACTATAAGCTGTGTTGAAGTAAACCTCATCTTACCCTGCCCTCCAGTTTCTGGAGCTGCTTCTTGCCTCCCTTCATGGCCAGGTTCTCAGCCTCGTCGAGACGGTGCTGCAGGTCCTTGACTGTGACCTCCAGGTTCTTCTTCATCCTCTCCAGGTGAGAGCTGGTGTCCTGCTCCTTCTTCAGCTCCTCAGCCATCATAGCAGCCTGGAAATAATTAAAAAAATGTCCTGCATGTCTTGGTCTCCATGCCATACACAGACAATGAGCACAGACAATAATGTATATTTTAAGCATGCCACAAGGATGTCCAATTATTGTCCTGGTATATTAATATAATAACAAATATAATTAAGTAAGTAAGCAGCGGTTTGTCATCCTAACTTACATCAGTGATGGCTTTCTTGGCCTTATCCTCAGCATTCCTTGCTTCTTGAACAGAGTCGTCCACTTCACCTTGGACCTGGATCAGGTCGGTTTCAAGCTTCTTCTTGGTGTTCAAAAGGCTTGTGTTCTAAAATAAACATTCAGTTTAGCAATGCATGAGCAACAGCAAGTATGCATGACTTGTATGATAAATATGGTGAGAGTTCTTCCATTGACTTACCTGGGAGTGCAACAGGCCAGCGCGTTCACTGGCATCCACTAGCTCTTGTTCAGCCACTTTGCGGCCTCTCTCTGTCTGTTCCACAGCCACTCTCAGCTCCTCGATCTCGGCGACCATGAGGCCGTTCCTACGCTCCACCATGGCAGCTTGTTCCTTACTATCTTCTTGGCCTCTGCAAGCATCGTCAAGGTGCAGTTGGGCATCCTAAAATAAATCACATTTGAGGTGGTCATGTTAAGAGAGACATCAGAATGTGACTTGTTCAGAGCAGTTCCGTTGTTTGAATATGTGTCCAACGACTATGTTTTGCACCTTAAGCGAGCCCTGGACATTCCTAAGCTGCTTCTGGGCCTCAGATGCCTGGCGGTTGGCGTGGCTCAGCTGAACCTCCATCTCGTTCAGGTCTCCCTCCATCTTCTTCTTGATTCTCAGGGCATCGTTTCTGCTCCTGACCTCACCGTCCAGAGTGCTCTGCATGGAGTCGACCACCCTTGCGCTGTTCCTCTTGATCTGCTCCATCTCTTCATCCTTCTCTGCCAGCTTCCTGTCGACCTCACCCTTGATCTGGTTGAGCTCCAGCTGGACACGAAGAATCTTGGACTCCTCGTGCTCCAGAGTACCCTGAAATATAATACAGGATCAAAAGGTTGTAGGATCATACTGTATACTGCTATGCTGTTTGAATGTAACATGTCTTGAAAGAAATGTAAAATATAGACATGCATTGTTGATCTAGGAGCTAAGGTGTCACCTCGGCTTCCTCCAGGGCTGTCTGGATCTCGGACTTCTCTGTCTCTGTCTGCTTCTTGGACTTCTCCAGCTCATGGATGCTCTTTCCAGTCTCACCAATCTGTTCAGTCAGGTCTGAGATCTCCTCTGCACCAAGGTTGAAAAGAATCAATGAGGAACTAACAATCAGCTATTTGTATTTGCATTTGAATAGTGTTCAAGCTTGTTTAACTGTTATTAAAAGAATGATGTAGAGGAAACTCACGTTGCAGGTTCTTGTTCTCACGCTTCATGGTCTCCAGTTGGTCCAGAGACTCCTCGTAAGAGTTCTTCATTTTAAACAACTCAGTGCTGAGAGAACGAGCCTCTTTCTGAGCGCCCTCCAGCTCCGCCTGGCCCTCTTCAAACTTCTGCTTCCATTCTGCCAAGACCTGCAGAGCAGCAGTAATGAAATGTGTCATTTATCACATTTCAAGAAGGCATGCACTATTTTGTTTCAAAATAACGTATGTCAAAGCACCTTATCGAAGTTCCTCTGTTTCTTGTCAAGGTTGGCAGCCAAACTATTGGCCCTCTCCACATCAATCATGAGGTCTTCCACCTCACCCTGGAGTCTTTGCTTGGTTTTCTCCAGAGAGGCGCATTTGGAATTCACAGCCTCGATTTGCTCCTCAGCTTCCTGAAGACGCTGGGCGAGCTTCTTCCTGTTGATCGGTTTTGAATGGAATCAAATTATTGTGAGCAATGTTTTGTTTAGTGTGTGATACCAGTAAACCTATGTTTTGTATAGTGAGTGGTACCTGATGGTGTAAACCACTTACTTAGCCTCCTCCAGCTCCTCAGTGCGTTGGACAGCATCAGTCTCATACTTGCTCCTCCACTGACACACCTCAGCGTTGGCCTTGGACATTCCACGCTGCAGCTCCGCCTTCGCCTCCTGCTCCTCTTCAAACTGTTCCCTCAGAAGGTCACAGTCATGGCGAGCTGATTGCACAGCGTGGGCAAGAGCATTCTTTGCCTGTCAAAAGAAAAATACCCAGATAATGTCAGCTGGATAAAATTACCAAACAAAATAGAATCAGGCCTATTCGTAAGAAAGAAAATAAAAGGCGGTTCCTCATACCTTAACCTCCTCTTCAACGTGTCTCTTCAACTCCTCAATCTGTTGGGTGAAGGCCTGCTTGCCTCTGGTAAGCTGAGAGACCAGAGCTTCTTTCTCCTCAAGTTGACGACCAAACTCACCTAGTTAGACATTCAAATATTAGTTTCAAACATTTAAATAATATTTGTTGAATACATAATCCTTAAATCCGTGTGATAACTGCGGATCAAAGCATTATCTCTAATTATGTAATTAGCTCAAGTGCCATTGACAGACCATGCATGCTAGTGGACTTTATGATGAACATTTACCATTTTCCGTCAACAGTCTAGCTCTTTGAGCTCCAATATCATTTAGCTGGCGAACATTCTCATCACTCTTGGACTTGATTTCACTGAGTTGGTCCTCAAGGGTGCGACACATCTTCTCCAGATTTCCCTGTTGAATAACATTGGACATATTCAATCATTGAAGTAACCTACAATGCATTTCCTAGTTTTTTTGTATTTTGTCAAGAATTTCACACAAGCATTCTATACTACCTTTGCCTTTGCAACAGCTTCCATGTTGCTGGACAGGTCATCGATCTCCATCTTGTATTCACTCTTCTCCTTCTCCAGTTTCTGCTTGACTCTCTGAAGGTTGTCGATCTGCTCGCCCAGCTCTGCGACGCTGTCCGCCTGTTTCTTGCGGAGAGCAGAAGCAGTGGCTTCATGCTGCAGGGTGGACTCTTCAAGGTCACGACGCAGCTTCTGGAACTCAGCCTCGCGCTTCTTATTCATCTCGATCTGAGAAGCGGTGGCTCCGCCGGCCTCCTCCAGCCTCTCGCTGATCTCCTCAAGTTCCCTGGAGAGGTCGGCTCTCTGCTTCTCAACCTTAGCACGAGCAGCACGCTCTGCCTCAATCTCCTCCTCCAGTTCTTCAATACGAGCCTTTCAGATTAAGGAACATATTAAAATATGAATAAACACTTACTTATAATCAATGGTTTTAAAGAAGATTAAAAAAGAAATACCTGGAGTTCTTTGATCTTCTTCTGCAGCTGGGCGCCCAAAGATTGCTCATCCTCAATCTTACTCAGAAGCTGGGCTACTTCAAAGTCCTTCCTGTGGAATACAGTACATCATACATCATATTTTAGTGGTAGTTTTTCTCCGTTGCATTTCATATTGTTATTATTATTAATAATCATTATTATTCATAATAATTATTCATATCGTGGTCCACGTTACTTCTTTATCTTCTCGTCAGACTGTTGTTTGTCGTTCTCCAGATCCATGATGGATTCCTGGGCCAGTTTCAGATCACCCTCAAGCTTTCTCTTGGCTCTCTCGAGGTCCATGCGGAGCTTCTTCTCTTGCTCCAGAGAACCCTCCAACTGCACAACAATATGTTTGTGTTTTTATTCAGTACAACAATATATAGTTCAAAACACCCAATTGACTTGATGTACTGACGTCGTCAACTTGCTGCTCCAGCTTGGTCTTGGCCTTGGTCAGAGTGTTGACTTTGTCTTCCTCTGCCTGCAGGTCGTCCAGGGTCTGCTGATGGGCCTCCTGGAGAGCCTTCTTCTCCTTGGTCAGCTTAGAAAGACCTTCATCTTGGGAGGCCATCTCCTCAGTCAGGTTCTTCACCTAAAGAAGCAGAACAGATTAGTTGTCATGAATGGATCATTATTGTTGTATAACTTGATGAGACGGTCGGCTAGAGTGTATAATGTTGAACCTTGTTTTCAGTGGCGTGTTTCTCCTTCTCCACTTTGGCCAAGGTGAGCTCCAGGTCATCAATGTCCTTCTTGAGCTCAGAGCATTCATCTTCCAGCTTCCTCTTCTTGGCCGTCAGCTCCGCATTGATCTCCTCTTCGTCCTCCAGTCTCTCAGTCGTCTCTTTGAGCTTTGCCTCCAACTGGATCTTACTTTTGATGAGACCCTCACATCTCTCCTCAGCATCATTCAGAGCCTCATCTCCCTGGTTGTCAATGAAAAAGATAAGTGAGTGAACATTTCAGTGTTTGTTCTGGGTGAGATATGAGTTCCAGCTGCTTCCTGGGGGGGGGGGACATTAGTAGACTGAACAAGCTGTTGAAAAAGTCAGACTATCATTGTTAGAGCTTGGACGGTATACGGAAGCGGTGGCGGAGGTGAGGACAAGGAAGAAGCTGGAGGCTATCAACCTCTCTAAAAGGATATACTATGGACTATAGTAGTGGCATTATGCACATACACCCTCCCCCACAAAATAACCACAAATTGGGTCTACATTGTATGATGCCAACGGCCATTCGACGGTCTACTCTGCAAAATACATGGGCAACTTGCAGCCCGGGGGCCACATGTACGTGCCCCCCACCATCACTTAATGCGGCCAGCAGGTTAATATCAGAATACTGATATATTATTGATTTCAGCTATATTTATATAGTACTAAAATGTTCTTCTCTTTATTTAGTTCATGAAGTTAACATAACTATAACTAAATTAAATTAAAATTTCACTTTTCAGGATTCCAATTCAAAAATAGCAAAACATTATTCGGCATTTCAATTAAAATTTCAGCTGTTAAGATTCCAAACATGCAAATATCTTTAATTACTTCCGTCTAAATTAGTAGATTAATTAATGAGTAAACGGTAGTATTCAAATGTTATTGAATATTTTAATGTCCAATGTATTTGTATTTAGTTAACAGTTAACATAACTATAATTATAGTTAGTCACACTGCAACGCGTTTTGAGCTTGTAGATCGGCTATTACTAACAGTAATATGCAATGTGGCCCTCTGGAGCGAGAGTGGAAATATAGTGGCCATCTCCATCGTCAAATTTGCCCACTCCTGGTCTACAATACATATACATTGTACATTAGATAAAAGGTTTAAGATTATAAACGATATTAAATATTAGCAAACATTTCCTGTAAAGTGTAGCTACTTACTGATGCCGATGCTGCTGCAAGGTTATTCTTCTCCTGCACTATAGCCACCAATTTCTCTTCTAGTGACTTCTTGGCGGCCAGGGCAGTGGCCAGGTCAGTCGTCATCTTTTCATAGTTCTCCTTCATGTTCATCAGTTCCTTCTCAGTCTCAGCGCTTTGCAGAAGAGGCTTGATCTTGTAGTAGACCTTCATCCATGGCCAGTGTTTCACACTGACGAATGAGCGGAGGTTGAACTGGATGGTGTAGACGGCCTCTCTGTGGAAAACAGTGGATCATGACTGAGGATCCCCCTGAGCTGCAGATCTAGTTTCCATGAAATATGACTGCAGGGCGTAATTATTATAGCTTATTGTGTCATTATTATTAATATTGTTGTTGTCGTTATTGCTGTTGTTTCCCCCGGCAATGTGCTCCACCCAAGAGCCTGGTTCTGCTTGAGGTTTCTTCCTTTTAAGGGGATAGAGTTTTTTCCTTGCCAACATCACCAAAATCTTGCTTAACAATCTTTGCTATTGTATTACTAGTGAGTGTGACTTTACATTTATTTTATTAAACAGCAATGACAACACAATATTAAGTACAACATGACACATTGTACTTAATATTGAATTGGTGTTTTCAAAGTACCTTCTAACCATCATCTTGGAAAACTCCTTCCTCATGAGGTAAGCTCTTGCGAGAGCCTGAGTCATGCCGACCAGAGCAGCCAGCTTTTCATCTCGCATCTCCTCAAGGACACCCAGCAGACCAGCTTTGAAGAACACCTGAATAATGTTACAAACACTGTAACTAAACAACCGTAAGATCGACTTTTAATGCTCTCTGGATAACGTTAAATCAGATTTGCAGTGCGCTTAACTTGTATACTCATCATGAGGTACAGTGTGTTTACCTTGGTGTGTCCAAAGCGGTAATCATCAACGGGAACATCAATGGACCCAAGCAGCTTCTCAGAGGCCTTCTTGTTGTCCATGAACGAGCCCTCGGGACATGCCGCGGCATTCAGTACTTTGTACCTGTTTTGTAAAAGAGGGTCATTTTGCATATGGGTTCGGAACTAAAAGCTCAGTTGAAGGCGTTCTATCAGGCTGTGTTACGGCCTGGTATGGAAACTACTGCCCGAGAAAAGATAAGCCTACAGCGAGTAGTGCGATCGGCAGGGCACATCATGGGAGGCCAGCTGCCCGCACTCCAGGAACTGTAGAAAAAGCGGTGTGTAGTCAAAGCATCATCAAGGACAAGCCCCACCGAAGTCACACACAAACTGTTCAACCCTCTACTACAACGACCGTGGCCGGGCAAGGGGCCTTGCCGCAGTATCAAGAGCATCACCACCAGGTTCATGAACAGTTTTCAGGCATGAGTCTTGTTCAGCAGCCTGATGACAGGGGTGTCATCAGGCTGCTGGAATATAGTGACTTGGTCTTAGCTCTTCCTTGGACACCCGTGGATTATACCAGGGACAAGGGTCTTTTCTTTGCTCTTCCTCATGGACCTACTGTACTTGCAGATTATACCACTGTCTGTCAGTCAATCAACTTTATGCGGATTGCGGTTGACACACACTGTCATTTTGCACCTTCATGCCATTTCTGTGTTTTTTCTAGCACCTTAAAGGACCACTTCACCACTTTTCAACCTATCTTCATATAATAGGTCCTCACTAATAATCATGAAAAAATGGCACGATTGTTTTCTACTCAGTCTGTGTCTCATAGGACGGCTGTGGGCAGTTTAGAAACCGTCTTCCATCGATGATGTCACTGGAAGACGGTTTCTGAACTGCCCACAGCCCTCCTATGAGACACAGACCGAGTAGAAAAATAATTGTGCCATTCTTTCATGATTATTAGTGAGGACCTATTATATGAAGATGGGTTGAAAAGTAGTGAAGTGGTCCTTTAACTAACATCCATAATGCACAGCATATCTGCTGCTATGCTCACGTGCCTGCAGCCTTTATAGTTTATCTCTGGTACTATATGTAGATATTTGTGTTAATCTGCTTTCCCACTTGCCCCCTCCCCCCTTTCTTCTTCCCCTTCTTTCCTTTTCTTATGGAAATAATGATACGATGGTAAATATATAATTTTTTATACACTTTTTTTTACCTTGTAAACCTGTGATGTGACAATAAAGCAGTCTGAAAAAAGAATGAATACCTCTGCTTGAAGTCAGCATAGGGGATCCTGCTGGGGAAGCCCTTTCTACAGATCCTGATGCCCTCCAGCACACCGTTACACCTCAGCTGGTGGATGACCAGGAAGTTCTCCATCAGGCCTGTAAAGATGTTGCGTCATTATTACTAAATAGTTACACACTGACCACCTCACTGTCATTGTTTAAATGGCTATTTTCTGTGTTTACCTGGAGTCTTGGTCTCGTTGGGATTCATATAATATAATTATTGTCTCCACCAGGCCGAAGGCATGGGGAGAGAGTATGTTTTGCACTTCGTCCCTGTGCCCGTGTGTGTGTGTGTGTGTGTGTGTGTGTGTGTGTGTGTGTGTGTGTGTGTGTGTCCGTCCGTCCGTCCGTCCACTAAACTCCGGCACCGTTAACCTGGTCAATGCCAAATTTTGCACACACTCCCTGGATGCCAACGAACCTCTGGCCCAAATTTTCCAGAATGGCCTGATTATATCACCACCAGGAGGCCAACATTTGAAAAACATTTTTTTTATATTACTCCTCCAGATTCTGTCCAAAAATCCTTCAAATCGTTACACACTATCTCTATAGTCATGTGTTCAAGCCGGATCTGTCCGATATTTCATATTCCATCCTAATTGGCTAACATTGGCTTTCAAAGTTGGCAGGATTGGCCCGTTTTGAACAAAAAGCCTCAAATCATGCAGGTGGATTTTTGCAAAACACATTTCTTTGGTGCAAAATGCCTCAAATCATGAACACAGCATGCAATTTACGTGAAATCTTTCACATACTTTCCTACTAGGCTGAGGAATATATCACACCCTTTTCACATTGGCCTGTTATATCGCCACCAACAGGTGGATTTTTGCAAAACTCATTAATGGAACAAAATGCCTCAAATCATCCAATTGCCATCAAAGGCAAGAATTTCACATTGGCCTATTATAGCGCCACCAGGAGGCCACAACCTGACCTGCCCTCGTGGAGACCTGTGACCAGAGGGGCACTTTATCTAGTTATATATTTTCTGTGTTTACCTGGAACCTTGGTCTCGTTGGGGATCAGGCAACGCACAAAGTGAGGATGAGTGCTCCTCAAGTTGGTCATCAGCATCCCCAAGTTTGCCTATTGAGACATAAAAGAGCCAATTAGGCTTATTATTAGTAAAACTTGATTACAATATTGAACTTTTCTCTCCACTACAATTATTAAACATACATGGATATAATGTTGATAATAATGAATAAATATTCGTACCCTGAAAGCACTAGACACAGTCTGCATGGAACCACCCTTCTTCTTACCTCCCTTCTTTGTCGTATCTGTTTATATTAGTTGGAATCATGATTTATCATTAGTTATACAGAATGATAACAGTATTCATTTAACAATACCTTTAGGCTCAGGTGGATAGAACACACATATTATATTATTATATTAATAAACATACCTTCAGGCTCAGGTGGGGGATAGAACAGGGATAGCAGTTTACATGAAGACTTCTGGTACAGCTGAATGACAGAGTCGTTAAGAGGATCTTTGTTCTTGTCCAGCCAGCCTGTGATGCTGTAGTCCACCGTTCCAGCATAGTGGACCAGGGAGAAGTGAGCCTCGCCCTTGCCTTTGCCGGGCTTGGGCTTCTCAAAGGCCTTGTTCTTTCCCAGATGCGCTAAAAGCAGCGCCTCTGCGAAGGATTTGTCTGTAGCCTTCGGGAACATGCACTGCTCTTCAAGGATGGAGAAGATGCCCAAAGGCTTTGGAAAGGAAACAAAACAGACAAATCAACAAAAACATAGTGCCATTGACAAAAAACAACATTTACATCATGTCCATTAAAGCACAAAATAATAGTATACCTTCTCAAGGAACGCAATGCTGACAGACAAGTCTATGACAATACATAATATAATATGCAATAATAATAATAATAATAATCCTCCTCAATCAGCTCAATGAGACAGCCAAGTCCATGTACCTACCTTCTCAATGAGCTCAATGCAGATAGCCAAGTCCATGCCGAAGTCAACGAGATCCCAGGGAATTCCTTCTTTCAGGTACTCTTCTTGTTCCAGGACAAACATGGTATGGTTGAAAAACTGTTGCAGTTTCTCATTGGTGAAGTTGATGCACAGCTGCTCCAGGGTGTTGAACTGTGAGTGGAGTGGACATTTCATTAGCCCAATCTCTTGTAATTGTGTAATTGTGAAAAAAAGAATAAGTCCCCCATTTAAAACAAGTCTTTACTTACATCAAAGATTTCAAAACCAGCGATGTCCAGCACACCAATGTAGAAGTTTCTCTGCTGCTTGGTGTCCAGCATCTCGTTGATCCTAATGACCATCCAGAAGAACTGCTTCTCATAGATGGACTTGGCCAAGGCACCGACTGAGTTCATTACCTAAGGAAATAGGAACATTATTAGTAGGGGTGTGAATTACACAATTTACAAACTGCAATTTAGACATTTAGCAGACGCTCTAAATCCAGTGTGATGTACAGTAAGCAAGTAAAACAACATTGAATGCATAGAAATAGTAATCTAGGATCGGTAAACCAAGAAACTATCATCAGTCTTGAAACTATAGGCTACACACTAGATGCCAGGTCTACAAAATTAACCTGGCATCTGTCTACATAACATGCTATCAAAATAACATTTTAGCCTTTACATAAGCCTGTAATGTTGTCAAGGCTAGGGCAAGTGCTACGGGCTAAAGTGGAGTCTTCAGATTTCGGCGGAGGATTTGGAGTGAGTCTGCAGTTCTAACTGCAATAGGGAGTTCACAGTTTGGGAGCCAGAAGAGAGAAGAGTCTGTCCCGGGTGTTTTAGGGAAGATTCTGACAGCTTCCCTGTGTTAGCTGATCTGGGTGAGTGGGAGGGGTACTACTCACCTGTGGCACAGTCTGGCCCTTGGTCACAAACTCGTTTCCCACTTTCACTCTGGGGTAGCAATATGCCTTAAGCATGTCTCCTGAGTTCAGACCCATCAGGTAGCAGATCTTGTCAGCCTCTGAAATATTCATACAATTTGCCATTTATAATTTAGGCATTTAGCAAACACTCCAGAGAGTGACTTACAGTACGGAAGTTAAACGCAAGGCACGTCAAATTAATGCGTAGAGATAGTAACACAGGAAATCCAAACAATCAGTCTAAGTGTGACAATTGATTTGTAATATGAGTAAATTCAATACGCGTGACAAAGTCAGCATTATTTCATTTCATTCCTCTCACCCTCTGTGCCATCTGGCTCCGCCTGCTCCTCACGCTGCTTCTGCTTGAACTTCATGACTCCATGATGCATCACTGCACCGGTGAACTTGTAGATGTAATGCTTCTCCTCCTTGTTGAAGCCCAGGATGTCAATAGCATCCTGATGGAAATAAGCAGAGACGAGATTAAGCATTAGATTAACAAACATCCTTTAAAACGGTCTACAACTCAACAGTCAACAAACCAACATACTGCATAGGGTGTCTGCACATTTCTGAAGTGACTTTTAAGAAGACCTTTCAATACCTAAACATTTAAAGACCATTACTGCGTCAAAATAAAAGTAAATGAACAAACTAAATGCAATGCAAAGTAAAAATAGGATTATTTTGGGAGGTGTTGTAGAAAAGACATTGTGCAGAGCAACTGACTGTGCAGTGCACAGTGAGCAGTAGGAAGACTCACGTCAGTAGCCATCAGCTCCACTTTGTCGTCGATGCTGGCCACAGTGATCTGACCCATGCTGATCAACGGGAAGTCATAGGGGTTGGTGGTGATCAGACACATATCTGAAAAGGCATTACAAAGCTAGGGTGAGCATGTGTTTTTATTCATTTATTTATGTTCTCACTGCATCATCAGTCATTCCATTTACCAATAATCTCAGGTATGTGGGCTGTCATCATCTGGAAAAAGATGTGGTAACCTCTCTCTAGAGGAAGCTGGTAGGTCACTCTGGACTTCTCCAGCAGATCTATATGGGTTGTACATAACTCTTAATAATATACATGGGTTGTACATAACTCATAATAATACTAATAATAATAATCTACATGGAGGAATATACAATTTATCATCTGTGAACTTCATACTTACATGTCTCAATATCAGCACTGGCCAATTTACCCGCATTGTTGAAATGGATTCTGATGAATTTACCCTGTTTGATACGGCACAATTGGTTGCATCCCTCTACATTGTGGAATTATTGCAGATTTTCTCATAAAATTACATTATTTTACACTTACAAAGCGAGAGGAGTTGTCATTCCTCACAGTCTTGGCATTACCATAGGCCTCCAGCAAGGGATTGGCTGCAATAATCTGATCCTCCAGTGACCCCTAGAATGTTTTAGACATCGCCCAGTTTAGAATTAGCTCCGAATTCTTTTAAATTGAATTGCTATATTGCATATAAATGCTTTATGTTCCAAAACATGTATTTGTTAAAGTTAAAAACATACAATATACCTTGATTTTACCGCTATCAGCCGCCGATTTCTCTCCAGAGGCAGTTGCAGCTGTTGCAAAGTACTGGATGACACGCTTGGTGTTCACAGTCTTTCCAGCACCGGATTCTCCACTGGTTATAAATGCATACATTCAGAGAAATGCACTTGCAATTTGTGTACTGTACAATGTTCTTTTTTTTAATGCCTACATAATACTATTATAGTATAGATGATGGAAACTTACGTGATCAGGACAGACTGGTTCTCTTTATCTGTAAAATGTAAAGCAAAACTTTTAGTCATGGATACAGCCCAAAACCATTATAGTTCTGCATTTGTTTACATTGTCCTGACTAGTACGTACCCATCAGCATGAACTGAAAGGCGTTGTCAGAGACAGAGAAGATGTGGGGTGGAGCCTCAATACGCTTCTTGCCTCTGTAGGCATTCACAACCTCCTGGTCGTACACTGGGAGCCACTTGTAGGGGTTCACAGTTGCACAGAACAAACCAGAGTATGTCTGAAGGGGAGAAGAGAGAGAACATTATCATACAACATATGACAACATATATAGCACTGACTATGCCACATATCTGTGACAACTGATTACAGTCACGAGTTGCAAGTGGCATGAACTAAGGAGCAAGTTAATTTCTATGGTTTTCACTTGGTGAAATAGGTGAAATAGTGTATTGCTCTCAGCGTGTAGAAAAGCTTACATAGATCATCCATGCTGCATAACGCTCTTTGAGGTTATACAGGACAGAGGCTTCAATGAGGTGGGTCATCATGGCCATGTGTAGTGTGTACTGTACTGTACTGTACTGTACTGTACTGTACTGTACTTACATAGATCATCCAGGCTGCATAACGCTCTTTGAGGTTATACAGGACAGAGGCTTCACTGAGGTAGGTCATCATGGCCATGTCCTCAATCTTGTCATACTTGGGAGGGTTCATAGGGCTCACGTCCGCCTCAGGGACAGTTCTTGTCTAAGAAATGTAAAAAAAAAAAACGACAACAAACACACAACTTCAGAATGTATTCTGATTACAATTGTACTATGCTGCCACTATACTTGATTTTAGATACAGCTCTACTTACGTCCTTCTTTTCTCCTATCGTTTCCACGGTGACATTGCCACCCTCCTTACTGAGGATTTTACACTTGACGTAGAGCTCCGCCTTATCGGCCACATATGCTGCCGATTTGGCATCAAAGGGCGCAGTTTGGGCTTCAAGTCTCTCCCTCTCTGGTTTACGGAGATATATGGCGGCTTTGCCATATTGCTCCATCTCAGCGTCCGTACTCATTGTGGCGGCTTTCTGTAGACGGACAAATAGATGCAGGCGTTGATGCCTTTTCTGACTGGAGATCTGAGCAGATGGGCCTAATTATAGGACTACTGTATGTATAAGGACTATATTCTTATAGTATAGTTTTGGAGAAAATAAATATATATATACTTACTTTTCCCTCCTACCAAGCAGTGAAACCTTGTGAGTAACCCCTAAGTGTGGAAAACAACACTTCATTTTGAGGACATTAACATGAAGGATTTAATACAATTTATATTCATAATTTAAATTGGATTATATGAATCCTAATGTTCATTCTTGCTGCCACACACCACTTTGTAAGAGAGGCATTTTAAAATGTCTCATTTGGTTCCATATCTGAAAAGAGTGATCCATTTCAATATTTTCATTCTGTTTGTTTGTTTATTCTTAATTCTTAAAAGTTATTATAGCCATGTTTCTTGTTTTAGTTTTCTTTTTACTGAAGGAATGCTAGATTTCTTTATTACACTTTTATTTTACAGACTAGCCAATCTGTACTCAAGTAAAACTATTGTTACTTTAAAATAATAATACGGTAACTCTAATAGATGTAAAAGTACTCTTCCAAAGAAGTACTTGATTAAGAGTAAGAAAGTATCTGGTATAAAACACATACAATGCAAATTATTATTTAAATAATCGTAACATCAGAATAGAAATGAACGAACAAAAGCAAATTCCAATCTGGCCTAAACCCATATCACTATAAATAAAATAATACACAATCAATCATTTAAATCTCTACAATAGAACATAAATCATGCTGCATGTGTAACCATGGTTCATAGCTACTGTATGTGGCACTATGCATTGAATAATGCTAAAAATGAATAGCTGGCATGTCTGTACATGACTAACATCACTAAAACATTTATATGACTATGATGGACACAGATTATAAAGTCTCACTCACCAGCAAATGGAACGTTGCACTCCTCTGCAATGGGTTCATGTCAACCATCCCAGCATGCTTATATTAGGTGTTAATTGCAGGATATGCAGAAAGTAAAAGTAGGAGTTGCTTCCTGCATATAGGGTTTTATGTCGATGCCAGTGGCTATAGTATACAAATAGTATTGGCAGGGTGGTAGGGTGCTGGGTTTCTGCATGGTAAAGTCATTACATTACTGCCCGTCTTGTCAGATACATTTGCTGATGGTCTATAGTTACGATGTCTCCGCCAACTTCTTACATAGATTGTGGATTACATTCACACACACACACACACACACACACACACACACACACACACACACACACACACACACACACACACACACACACACACACACACACACACACACACACACACACACTAGGGTGACCAGATCCAAACTGTTAATTTGAGGGACAGAATTATCGCTTGTGTGGGACAAGTGTCACACTTGTCACACACAAGCGATACTGGAGTACCGGGTTAGCAACTTACTACTTGAGTTGCTATTAAATGCCTTGATGTCATATTCGACCATAGGCCTATTGGCATTTATAAACTCCTCTTTTATGCCATTTTTAACAGGCTTAAAAACACATCTTGCAGGAAGAGACAATGAGAGAGCTTTACAACAGAAGGCCAACTATTAGGGGACTAACTATTAGAGCATTTATTTTGAACACTGATGCCTGCCAGTCACAATGTGGGACAGGGTCTCAATTTGTGGGACGCCTGAAAAGTCTTGGAAATGAGGGACTGTCTCATGCAAAGAGGGACATCTGGTCACCCTAACACACACACACACACACACACACACACACACACACACACACACACACACACACACACACACACACACACACACACACACACACACACACACACACACACCAATGGCAGAGTCTTGCTCAAGGACACTTTGACACTAACTCTGGGGGAGCCCGGGTTCGAACCGGGAACCTTGCTGTAGCCCCGGAGACCGCAGGCGTTAATTAATACTTATAATAATAATAATTATTATTATTTGTTAATATTCAGTGGTAAATAAGGTAAATAAGTTAGTAGGCTACTCAAATACTGTGCTTGAGTATAGTATGGTAGGCCTATATAGGCTAGTTGTCATTTTACTTGATACTTCATACTTCCCCCCCCCAACTGCATTTCAGGAGGAAAGTCACTACATTTGTAACATTTGTCATCTTCAGTTACGTTTATGTTTATGCGTTGGTGTTTTTATAGTCCAGATGAGATTAATGAGTTGTTAACTGCTCCAACAAATAGTCTGGCACTGATTTCACGGGACTTGCTACACTGTAGGGCCGGGCACCGTCACTTAATCCTTTACTGGCCCGTAACTTTATTTCCATTCCTTGTACTCATCACATTTAATTTTAGCATTATAAATGCATTTATTAGCAGACTCAGTGACAGATAATTGCACTGCACACAGCCTCACACAGCTGACAACATAAGGTTGCTGACTAACTGTCACAGCTTGCCTATATCAAATCAAACATGCAGATACTTGAGTAAGTTAAGTGACAACCAAAATCTAGTGGGTTTAATGAATAGACTGTGGTCAGGACTGAACACAGTAGCTGGGCAACTAAAAATAATGTGTGTGTGTGTGTGTGTGTGTGTGTGTGCGTGCGTTTGCGTGTGCGTGTGTGTTGTCCTTAGGACCCCAGGGTTCTCTCTGGTGGTACAGGGTAAAGTTTCCGCGCCTCGCTGCAGAGACTAGGGTTTCAAATCCTCCACGGATAACAACTAAAATACATGGCCATGTTTGGAGGAAGGCAGGTGGGGAGGGTTATGCTCAAGTTCCTTCAGCATGGCCGCAAGAAAAACTGCAGAAGCAGAAAAACCTGCAACATGATGCACTCCAAATTAGAAGAGTATTCTTATAGCTGCAATTGGCTCAGAGGTATACAAATGGAAACCAAGGAAAAGCCAGCACAAAATAAACATCCTTTTTTTGCAACCCATCATATTATATTAGTCTGTCTAAAATCTGACCCTCTACCAGCTCATGAATGAATCTGGCAATCTGCGCTGTCAGTGTTGCCAAGTCTGCTTTTTATAAGCGACTTTTGGCTTTGGGTTGTTTAAAGTAAACCAGTGATTCTCACATTTTCATATATCATCAAGGACTCCACAACATGTACAAATATTTTGTGCCAGGGAGTAGGGAGTCTAGGGAACCCCCATACCAGATTTGTGTTGTTAAAATGTTAGTTAATATTGAAAATATTCCACATTTGTCACTTTTTTATCTTTTTGAAAATAGAATATCTACAAACGCATCACATCGAGACGTGTTGTGAGCTTGTAGATCTGCTATTTTCAAACCTTGGGGGCTTGATTTAAGGTGTAACCAACATTTGAGTGTTCTTTTCCTAATGTTAATAATTAATGGGTAACGGCCTAATTCTGCACTGCATGCATTGGTTGGTGTTTTTCTTTGGATGTTCAATATGGACCTACAGAATTCTGCATGCAGGGTTTCTATGGGATGTCCCATCATGATCTAGTGTAGTCCTGGTGGCTGATTGGACCCCAAACCTCACTGCCATACAGTGCAATTGGTTGGATTATGCTGTCAAATATTTTTATCCAAATTCTAACAGGGATATCAATTTTGTCGAATTTTCTTTTAATAGCATAAAAGGCTCTGCATGCTTTCTCTTTCAGTGCGTATCACTGCCAGACCAAAATGACCTGAGGCACTAATCTTTAGTCCCAGGTAATCATAATACAGACAGGGTATGATCTAACTGTGTGTTTCCTAATTTAAATTGATATTTGATTATTATTATCATTTCTCTCACACAATCTGGCAACACGGGTCTCACGGCGCATGAGTCATGACTGTCACGTGACAACGACGCATGCATCGTATGGACTGATGACCTCAAGACGTAAACAATAGACACTCATTTAAACCTGCTGCGAGCCTGCGAACGAATTGTGAGTATTCAACTTCAAACCAATTAAGCACAGTTTTATTACGTTTAAAGTAAGTCTTTACTTCAGCTAGCCCCAGTATGTTCCCTCAGAATGAGCGTAGGGACCGAGGGAACATATATTGGGGATATATTTCAGCCAGTGCCTGTTAGCCAGTGGCTAACAGACCAGACGTAGGCCTACAGACCCATCTCCCTCTCTTTCTCTGTCTCTCTCTCTCTCTACACACAACACATAACACAAGATGTCATCTACGAGAGAGAGCTTGTTCTTGTCAAACAGTGGAAGAGGGGACACTAGGTTATGTTAGTGTGGCAGGATGGACGTGCAATGACACGGCCCATCTCCCATCCTTGTTGGTGGATGGATCAGAGTCACAGCCATCCTCCGCCCACTTAGTAGTGGCCTGATTGGTATTGTGGCAGGATGGGCGTTAGCGTTCCCACGCTGTCACGGCCCGTCCTCCGCCCACTGATTAGGGCTTGATGAGTGTCCTGGCTGGCTTTATAAGGTGACGTGTCGGCAGTGTTTGTCAGCTGTCAGTCTCTCTCTGCCACACTGCTGGTGGGTTTCACGGCCAGGAGTTATTCCGCCGCATTGAGGTGATCATCCTTAACGAAGCTGTCCCGTCGGGTGACAGTGTGTTTGGTCCGCACTTCAGTGCAGGTATGTTTCTATACGTTGCTGTTACGATCGCCTGCACTTAATAGTTGACTGTGAACTTGACTGTGAGCACTTGTTGTTGTTTTAGCCTTGGAGCTACTCGCTCTGGCCTGTGTCCTGTTCGGCGTGTTGTGAACCAACACCACGCCACCAGGTTGGTGTTCCTCCCTCTCCGCAGCATTTATATTCATTTGGTGTCTGTGATGCCATGGGAGTATAAACCTGGGCTCTTGTTGTTTACAGTTGTATTATTTACCTGGCTACCGCTGCAGTGGGTACAACGACGGTGCACGTTGGCCTCATTAAAGCGGGTGAGTTTGCGTGTCTTTGCTGTTCCTGCCTCAGTGACTAGTAGTATAAGAGTAGTATTTTAATACAGCCGTTGTGCTTTCAGGGCCAGTACTACACCTGCTGCTTTGCTGACCTTAACCTTCCACACACACTCGTACCGCAGTGTTCGAGAGGGCTCTCTTCCCACGGCCACGAGTGGTCCGTTCGGTGGTCGCCTGAATCGGGGCCCTGGTTGATTGTAGCCCATATCGGGCATCGTTATCTATATTCCGCCTATATTATAACGTATTCCACTTGATCTTGGTCGATATATGTATAGATACTTAGTGCTGTATTACCTCTAAATTGGATACGACTGGCTTGTATAGTGGTGCGATATTGATATATATGTATTTATGTATTATCTATATATAATATATATACCGCTCTATGCACTTTATAGCACTTTATAGCATTTTAGACCTTGGGAGCCTTTATTTATTGAACCGTCATTTTGCTGTATGAAATATCTAATTGCTTTTATAAACTTATGTTGCTGACCAAGTATTTTAATAAAGACTTTTGTATATTGGTTACACACGTTTCTGCCCTGCCTATATGTATGTATACTGAATCTGTGTTGGGGAGTCATTACGTGCTCCGGGTGTCCAGTATTGCATTTAGTAAATATCTCCTGGGGCGCAATTCCCCAGGTGGCGTAGTAGGCTACCTTAAGCAATACCACCTTACCACATTAGGAACGTTTTTGCTACTCACCAAAACAAAGGCGGGTTGTGTCATTAGACAGCCTACACTTTCCTTAGTGGACGCACTCTGAGCCCCCCACCACACGTATAAACTGTACTTTTTGGGCAAAAAGGGATGCAGTCTACAAGCTCACAATGCGTGAGCTTGAAATGGGACATTCTGCACAATGAGTAGGCCTACTTTTACCTTTGGTACCAATACTTTTGTACTTTTGAATTCTAGCAGTGGTAGTCTGGTATAGTGGTAGCCCTCCAAGCAGAACCCAATGGTACTGAAGTTTCTGACATTTTGTTCGACCCAGACCATGGGGTCCTGTTCCACTGCTACCATGCCACCTGGGACGCACCCATTTTAAAACATAAACAACATGTTTCGTGGCTCCCCGCGCTCTATGACGATATTATTCAGTGTGAGGCTTTCTGAATATGTGAAGTATAAGTATCCATACATGCCGCTGCGAATATCTCCTGTGGCGCGGAAGCCGTTAAGTATTTTTAATCTATGTTTGCCCGATTTGGAAGCTTGGATTAATCTCTTCCTTCCTTGTTTATTGACACCTCATTGTACCGCCTATCTGGCTAGCTAGTGGCGCTATAGCTATGACAGAGCAGATCAGAGGCAGGGGCAGCCAACCGCACACCGGGAGGCGGTACAATAAACGGTAAACAAACAAGAAGAAATAAAGCGACCAAATCGGTCAAACAAAGATTAAAAATACTTAGCGGCTTCCGCGCCACAGGAGATATTCGCAGCGGGATGTATAGCTACTTAAAGTTCCCGAATTCAGAATAACTCAAGTATTGGCGCAGATCCTATTTTAGAGAGAATTTCTACATCCGTGTCCAGGGATTTCCATACGAAAATATAGTCATGAACAGGGACCCTACGTAAAACTCATAAAAATTTCAGAAAAGCTTTACTTAGGGTCCCGAGAGGGGCTAGTATAGTGGTAGACAGAGTAGTGAACCTCCATGCAGTACTTGAGTCAAATTATACTCCAGTTCAAACATCACTTAACTACAAGAAACCTTCACTAAGAAGAAACATCAACTATAAAATAAACCCCACAACAAACATAAAAACAAACAGACAAACCCTACTAAAATTCTAACTAACTAAAATTCTAACTCTCTACTTCAGCAGTTCTCAGGTTTAAAGTTAGTTTGGTTGCAGTGTCCAGCCTGTTCCACTGGGTGGCACCAATGTATCATGTCAGAGACTCAGTCACACATTAGCGATGAGATGTGCAGTGTGCACCCCTGTCTTTACTCTGGCTTTAGCAGAGTAAAGACTTGTCAGACCTCTGAGACCTTTCTCTCTTGAATCTAAATAATCTCTAAAGTTTTATCCAAAGAGACGAGTTGCTACACCCTTCATTTTGGAAATATTCACGTTTTGCAACTTGTCTCTTTGGATAAAACTTTTCCTATAACCCTATGGTACTTCCGTACCAAAGGGGACCTCTGTAGCATGACTTGAAGTTAAAAGTGTCTTAACTCCTCCACTATTTGTCTGTATCTCTATCTCTCTCTCGCTATCCCTTTGTCTTATCTTTCTGTCTGTGTGTGTGTGTGTGTGTGTGTGTGTGTGTCTCTGTCTCTCTCTGTCTCTCTCTCTCTCTCTCTCTCTCTCTCTCTCTCCCTTTGTCTTATCTTTCTGTCTGTGTGTGTGTGTGTGTGTGTGTGTGTCTCTGTCTCTGTCTCTCTCTGTCTCTCTCTCTCTCTCTCTCTCTCTCTCTCTCTCTCCCCCTTTGTCTTATCTTTCTGTCTGTGTGTGTGTCTCTCTCTCTCTCTCTCTCTCCCTTTGTCTTATATTTCTGTCTGTGTGTGTCTCTCTCTCTCTCTCTCTCTCTCTCTCTCTCTCCCTCTCTCTCTCTCTAGGTGGATGAGCAGAGACCGACAGTCAAAGGAAAAGGTGCCTTATTAATTGACAAAGTGTCCAATCCATACCGACATGTCTTCCACCTCCTCCTCCTCCGCCCCGGGCCCTTACGTCGTCCTAAACACCGGGGCCCGGATGCCCCTCCTGGGCCTGGGGACCTACAAGCTGTGTGGGGCCGAGGACGTCCGCTCGGCGGTGGACGCCGCGCTGGCATCGGGCTACCGGGCCTTCGACACCGCCGCCGTCTACCGCAACGAGGCCGACCTGGGCCGAGCTCTGAGGGAACTCCTGCCCAAATACCAGCTGACCCGCCAGGATGTGTTTATTACCAGGTAGAATCAGACGTCATCTTTATTGTCACACCACCGTCTTTTTACACACAGAAAATTACACATGGTACCTGAGATAGTAAATATATATATGGTCCGTGAGCATAGCAGCCATTGTGTGCTGTGCTCCTAATTTAGATTTTTTTTTTCAGTAAAATAAATATAATGTCTCAAATATGTTTTTGTTTTTATTTTATTTTAATGCAAACAAATGTGAATTTTCCTATTATTATTATTTCCTTAAAAGTATCCGTGGCTAATAAGACTCCTGTAGTGGAAGATCAGCTGTTTTGTTTTGTCGACGTCCATTGACAATCATGGTAGACTGTATCTTTGCATCTGCCCGGCGTGCCCGCGTGAACGCACAGATTGGGCTCGCTGGAAATCAGAAGGTAGCCAGTTCGACCCTTTTGCTCGCCCAGCTGACATGTCAAAGAAAGTGTCCCCTAGCAAGACGGTTAACCCTGTGTGCTCATCAGACCCATGATATGTCAAAGAGATTCCGTGTCTGTAGCCCCGAAAAAGACCGGAAAATACTGTCCCATTTTGTCAGGTTCACTGCTCTTCATGGCTCATTTCCAGCCTGTTTCTCTGTTCCTTCCTGCTTCCAGTAAGCTGGGTCCCAAGGACCAGGGTGTGAAGGCCACGGACGGAGCCCTGCACAGCCTGTCCCAGCTGGATTTGGATTACATCGACCTCTACCTCGTCCACTGGCCCGGCACACAGGGACTGCTGGTGTCTGACCAGCGTAACCCAGGTCAGGATGCACAATAAAGGCATTTATACACCACGAATTATGTGAATAAATGGCACCAAATTGCAATGAGTGGAGAAAGAGTGAAATGGCCACCATGTGAATATGGTCCATAGAGCCTTGGGGGAAGATTTGTTCGTCCATTTGCAATGTTTCAGTCAATCATATTGATTTGCATTATTCCTGCGGTGCAGCTGTGTGACAGAAAAAAATCAGGTCAGCCATTAAATCAGGCAGTCATCTCACATACAGTATTTATTACTGTCGACTACACCATTGTTTGGCTGCGGTTGGGGTAAAAAGAACCCCCAAAAGAAGAAATCAAGCCAGACGATAGAATATCCTTACATTGCATTTGTTAAACAGTTTTATATATTCTTTTTAGATGTAGAGATACTAGCTTAGCTGCAAAACATCCAGTATAAGTAGGCAAGCGCCCCTTGTGCTTTGGCGTCTGCTTGGGTCTGATAATAATAATAATAATAAAACTTTATTTGTATAGCACCTTTCATGGCATGAAATGCAGCTCAAAGTGCTTTACAGAGAAATGGAGAAAAAAAAGAAAAGCAAGGCAACGACATTAAAAAAAACAAGCAGTAATGCAATACAGTGAGGACATGAATAACAAAAAGTAAAAGATCAATTAAAAGCAATGTTGTAGAAGTGGGTCTTGAGCTGTGCTTTAAAAATGTCTACAGAGGCTGCCTGACGAAGGTACAGTGGGAGCTTGTTCCATGCCGTCGGCCTGTGGAAGCAAAAAGCTGCTTCCCCATATCTTTTAGTTGTCATTTGTTTAGGCAAAGCGAGCAGGCCAGCAGTGGAAGACTTTAGGGGGCCGTTTGGGACATATTTAGGCAGGCAGTCATGTAGGTGCGAGACCATTGAGAGCTTTAGACACAAGTAAAATAATTTTAAAATCAATCCTAAAAACATGATGCGTTTCTCTCTGTTTCCCAGAGAACAGGGCTCAGAGCTGGGCTGCTCTGGAGGAGCTGCAGGCACAGGGCCGACTGAGGGCCATAGGAGTGTCCAACTACACCGCAGCACACATGACACAACTGATGCTCGGCTGCAAGGTCCCTCCGGCCGTGCTGCAGGTTAGAAGATCATTCACAATGTAGAATAGTGGATGATGTGGTGTCAGTCACACGTCTGTATCAGAAGCGTTGCAGCCTGACGTCGCATGGCGATGGGTTGTGAGCTTGTAGCAGGGTTCCCACGCCCTACGGCCATTAAATTCCTGGAAATATATACAACAAATAAAAGGTTTGGAATGAATCAAATGAAAAATGTGTCCATGTCCCATGTCTAGCATTACTGTATGTTAAATATGTGTGCCCTAATGTACTGTATACATGACAAAAATGATAGAGCTACTGTACAAGGTGCATCTGTATGTTGCACTGTGATGTGTTGTTGGCTTGTAGATCTGTTCTGTTCATCACATGACAACATTTGCACAAGTCTGTCTTGGTGCATTGATAGAACACTGGTGTATATAGACTCAATATTGCATCGTATGATTGCTAGAATGCCTGGAGTGGGGTATAATATTTTCAAAATAAG
The DNA here is from genome assembly GCF_964188405.1 of Protomyctophum parallelum. Taxonomy (NCBI): domain Eukaryota; kingdom Metazoa; phylum Chordata; class Actinopteri; order Myctophiformes; family Myctophidae; genus Protomyctophum; species Protomyctophum parallelum. Next base: position 14,381,830 of record NC_139716.1, on the reverse strand, counting down.
TTTGGAAAATTCATTGTTAAAAATGTGTGGGAACCCTGTTGTAGATATAGGCTATTTCCACTGTTGTGTTTGGGGAGGGGGGTACATATTTCAAAATGTATGAACGTGCGTGTGTGTGTGTGTGTGTGTGTGTGTCCAGGTGGAGTTTCACCCACGGCTGTGTCAGAAGGAGCTGAGGCGACTGTGTGAGGAGCAGGGGGTGTGTTTCCAGGCCTACTCCTCTCTAGGAAAAGGAGAACTGCTTAGCGACCCTGTGGTGATGGAGGTGGCACGGGGCTGTGGACACACTGTTGCGCAGGTATGTGAACGCACGCACGCGCACACACACACACACACACACACGCACACACACACGCACACGCACACACAGCACCCTCTGAAACAACGCTACAGTAGCCTCGGTCCCAGGCTTACTTATCTGCGAAAAGAAAAGCCTGGTCACAACGTAAGGTAGAGAAGCTATCGGCTATCGGATGTATCCTCCGGAACATCCGCCGGATACGATTTCCCCCGGATACGATATCTTCCCGACCAATCACAACACTTGTTTCTTTTGCGGAGAATGTAAACTGATTTGTAAAGCATCAACGTCATTTCCTTGGACGATACTTCCGCTAAAATCCCGCAAGTAATCCCGAGTAATATGGTCATATCTCCTGGTTTTTGTAAGCACTCTAGCTGCTGTGTTTTTGAACTAGTTGAAGGCGATTGATTTCTTTCTGGGAGTCCAGAAAAAAGAGAATTGCAGTGTAATGTGGTCAATTGATTTGTTGGCACACACACATGTACAAAGAAATACGCTTCTCGATGTTCGAAAAAGTAATTGATAAAATAATAAGCGATACTTGCAGACCTAAACATAAAACAAGACTATAAGTGCCAGTGGTGGAAAGTAACTAAGCACATTTACTCAAGTACAGTACAAGCTTAATTTGTAGATCTGCTATTTTCAAAATAGTACTTTTTCCACCACTGCAAAGCGCTAGGCCGGAGGACTCACATTGACACACGCAGTATGTTTTCACCCCAAAGGTTCTGTTGCGTTGGGCGGTGCAGCAGGGCGTCCCGGTGCTGCCTAAGTCGTCGCACCCCGACAGACTGGGGGAAAACACCAAGCTGTTTGACTTCACACTGAGGGACACAGACATGGACACACTGTCATCTCTGGACTGTGGGCACAGATGGGACCCCTATGACCCCTCGGAGGTGGCATGACCATAGACTGTAAAAAATATGGACAAGGCGTTCCCCGGGTCAAACATTGACGTAAAATGAAGCCTGTAATTCCTTGCACTGTAAGTCGCCATATTTCTAGATCCGTTTGGGCCCAGCTGGCCATTGGCTGGCTCCGTTTGGGCCCAGCTGGCCATTGGCTGGCCCAGACAACGAGGCGGGACTTTCCCCCTTACTCTTCGTTGGTTTTTATTTTGACTGAACGGGGGGTGGCTCCCGTTCATAGACTGTAACGGTAGCCACGCCCCTCAGAAGATACGCGACTTTATGGTAATTCTTTCAATAAATAGGACCATAGTTTTCCAAAAAGAATATTATGACATGAGAAATGAGACTTTAAACTAGTGACTGGAAGCAGAAAGTATTCATGACCATGTTTATTAAGGTAATACAGTCTAGGTGAAGTTGGGCCCAAATACATGGACTTCTATGGAGCTATGGGGTTTTTTGGGCCCAATGACAGCGCCACAACAGGCCATTATATGAACTTTCAGGAAGTCCTGATTTCCTTAGTGGCTTCACAGAATATCTGTCTGACTGCCCCCCTGGGCGTGACACACCACCAGCTTTTGTCATTTTGATTGTGATGTCACTTTGAAGTCATATCACTCAACTGCCATGTTTTCATGATTGCCAACAGTAACAAAGCAGCCATCTTTTGTAGTGCAGCAGGCTAGCCGGTGCCTCTAAGACCTCAGAATAGAGCACCGAAGTCTTTAAGCCCCGTCTTTCTGAAACCCCATGTGCTTAAAATTGCATCATATAAGAACTTTTTATTCCTAAAATAAACAAAGGAGCATGGTGGTTTGACTCATATGGACAGTGAGAAAACTGCCGAATGTCCAAGTCTATATACGGTTAATGTCCACTGGACTTTAATCGTTCTTGTTCACACATTTTATACTTAATTTTACATTGAAAGTCAGTGGGATTCGGACCTTGTTGAAACCTTGCACAAAATAATGCTACTGACGGCTGACCACGTGAAAATGTGATATCCACATGGGAGCCACGCCTTTTCCATGTGGATCCTGACAGACATGATTTGATTTGTGGTTAAAGTATCACAACTAAAAAGCCAGTTGTAGATCTAAGATTTGTAATACATAACTGTAGCGCTGAACATTTTCACAATTTTTCGCACAACAAAGCACAACATAATGTGGTCAATTGATTTGTTGGCACACACGCATGTACAAAGAAATACGCTTCTCGATGTTCGAAAAAGTAATTGATAAAATAATAAGCGATACTTGCAGACCTAAACATAAAACAAGACTATAAGTGCCAGTGGTGGAAAGTATCTAAGCACATTTACTCAAGTACAGTACAAGCTTCATTTGTAGATCTGCTATTTTCTAAATATTTTTATACTAAAACCACTGCAAAGCGCTAGGCCGGGGGACTCGCATTGACACACGCAGTATGTTTTCACCCCAAAGGTTCTGTTGCGTTGGGCGGTGCAGCAGGGCGTCCCGGTGCTGCCTAAGTCATCGCACCCCGACAGACTGGGGGAAAACACCAAGCTGTTTGACTTCACACTGAGGGACACAGACATGGACACACTGTCATCTCTGGACTGTGGGCACAAATACTGCCGGGACGCCTCGGAGATCATTTAAAGAACTTCTTATTCCAAAAATAAACAAAGGAGCATTCCGGACGCGTTATGGCATCAATCCTATACACGCCGAGGAAGGCTTGACGCTGAAACGCGTCCGTGTTTTGTCTGTCTGTCCGTGCTGCACAATGCAATAAATATACCTTAAATGGATTTCGGAGTGCTGGCTATCTCTCAGGTAAAAGGGAAGACTTGTTGGGCTTTATGAGTGGCGAGAACGTCTATACAGTATGTGTACAGTATATACTGTACACGTATGTGCAAGTCTATATATGGTTAATGTCCAGTTGTCCACTGGACTTTAATTGTTCTTGTTCACACATATGTTATACTTAATTTTACATTGAAAGTCAGTGGGATTCGGACCTGGTTGAAACCTTGCACAAAATAATACTGTGATATCCACATGGGAGCCACGCCTTTTCCATGTGGATCCTGACGGACATGATTTGATTTATTTTTAAAATAAAATTGCTACTGTCGACCACATTCGTCAAAACCTCTGTTAAAGTGAGTCAATGTGATCCTGCTCCTCACTGCTGCTAACCACATGAACCCTAGTCTGTGTATTCTGGGTATGAGAAGATATATCAGGTCTACAAGCTCACAATTAAGAGATTTGGTGTAAAGGGGAAAATGGAGTTCAGAGCTAGGCTCTGGGGGATCCCAGTCATCATAGTCTACACTAGTATATATAACTTATGTGGTTAAACTATCAAAACTAAAAAGCCAGTTGGAGATCTAAGATTTGTAATACATAACTGTAGCGCTCAACATTTTCACTATTTTTCGCACAAAGTATAAAATAATGTGGTCAATTGATTTGTTGGCACACACACATATATATGTACAAAGAAATACGCCTCTCGATGTTCGAAAAAGTAATTTATAAAATAATAAGCGATACTTGCAGATAGGGATGTCCCGATACACTTTTTTCGCTTCCGATCCGATCCTGATACCTCCATTTCTGTGTTAGCCTATACCAGGGGTCCTCAACTAGAAATGATGAAGGTCCACAAATAATTTTTTGAATAAGACCGAGGTCCGGTCCCATGCGCGGCGTCCATCGGAGAGCGGGGCTCTATGCCCGTTTAGTATGGTCAAGCCAAGCTTATACAAATCAGATCGCCTTCCACCCAACCAATAATGGGGTGCAGAGTGCAGGCCCGGAGTGGAACTCCAAATCAGGCCGGGAGTTATACGCCCTGGCAGGCCACACTGCGCGCGCCAGAATTTTGGGGGCCCTTGGGGGACATTTTGGGGGCCTTTGCAGCAATTTCACATGAGAAATGTACCATCTGATGTTATTTATATTATTAACTTTAAAAAAAAAAAAAGGGGGGGGGGGGGGGGTTTTTGGGTGGTCCGAAAAGAGGTGGTCCGCGGTCCGGTCGCGGACCGCGGTCCGCCAGTTGGGTACCCCTGGCCTATACCGATACCAGTGTCGTGATCTCATGTTGTGTTTATAGCTATCTAGCTATATATCTCGTGTTGTGTTTATAGCAGACTACTCACTCAAATGTGCACTTGCAGTTTAGGCAACTCCAAAGCAAACTCCACATGTCCCAACATTTCATTTACCTGCCATAGTATCAACCCCTTACCCCTGTGTCGGATCGGTGGTTAGACTGGCATATTCACCGATACCGATAGGACCCGATATGATAAATAAGGGCCGATCCGATACTTTTCCCGATACCGGCAACAGTATCGGGACATCTCTACTTGCAGACCTAAACATAAAACAAGACTATACGTGCCAGTGGTGGAAAGTAACTAAGTACATTTACTCAAGTACAGTACAAGCTTAATTTGTAGATCTGCTATTTTCTAAATATGTTTTTATACTAAAACCACTGCAAAGCGCTAGGCCGGGGGACTCGCATTGACACACGCAGTATGTTTTCACCCCAAAGGTTCTGTTGCGTTGGGCGGTGCAGCAGGGCGTCCCGGTGCTGCCTAAGTCGTCGCACCCCGACAGACTGGGGGAAAACACCAAGCTGTTTGACTTCACACTGAGGGACACAGACATGGACACACTGTCATCTCTGGACTGTGGGCACAAATACTGCTGGGACCCCTCGGAGGTGGCGTGACGCACCGCCAGCTTTTGTCTTTTTGATTGTGATGTCACTTTGAAGTCATATCGCTCCACTGCCATGTTTTCATGATTGCCAACAGTAACAAAGCAGCCTTCTTTTGTAGTGCAGCAGGCTAGCCGGTGCCTCTAAGACCTCAGAATAGAGCACCGAAGTCTTTAAGCCCCGTCTTTCTGAAACCCAATATATGTGTTTAAAATTGCATCATATAAGAACTTCTTATTCCAAAGATAATACAAAACTTCCCATGCATCACCATACGAATATTTACTCCTCTGCACTACATTTACAATTAGGGCTGGGAACCAATAATAAAATTATTCTTTTCTCTCAAATATATTTTTTTGTAATAGACCAAATCAATTAGTCTGATTAAGTACTTAACCCTGAACTTATTAAATGGTGAAAATAGTTGATCTACAAGCTCACAACGCGTCACATCATGGCCCGTTGTGAGCTTGTACATCCGCTAATTTCACTACCGGTATTTCAAAAATAACCGTTCGTTAATCGTAATCGAGGCAAAAGTTTAGAATAATTGTAATATTGATTTGAAGTCCCAACGCCAAACCTTGTTTACAGTTTTTAACACTTACTGACAGTTGTACAGGAATTGCCTTGATGTTATCATGAACATATTTTCTGCAACGCTATCTTTTGTCTTTTTCTTGGACCACTATTGGTTGACAAATATAAAACATGCATCTTTTTATAAGATGTTTCATAAAATTCTTTATTGTTCAGCACAGGATATACCAGCAGTGGCACAATAGTAGAGAAAATACATTTACAAAAGTCATTACAAAAAGAAGAAGAGAGAAAAAAAAAGTTAAAAGTTGGAGTTTCTCCTCCACACATTATCTTTAGATTCAAGTAATATCAAGGATGGATGCAAAGCAACTGGTGCACAGACAGGCATAGGGTTTTCTATGGAGTTTACTGTCACGAACTGTTGCTTAAACCCATTTTGGGCGGGAACCCCTTTTGGTGTTTTAAACATTATGTTAGAATTTAGCAGACCTACAAGCTCGTAGCGCGCCACTCGGTGGCGTGCTATGAGCTTGTAGATCTGCAAAATTTTTGAAAACTACATTTGAGTTATATTTAACTCAAATCTGTCCTTCTGGGTGGGGGGTCCCTGGAACTACATATTTTGAGATGGGGGTCCGTGGCCCAATAGAGCTAATTCTGGGGGTCCTTGACGTGAAAAAGGTTGAGCACCACTGACATAGAAACATGGGTTTTTCAAAAAACTATTAGGATTCAGAAGCCTTTTTTTCAGTCCAAAATGGGTTAAAGGAGCACTTTTTCAACTTTATCTTCATATAATTGGTCCTCACTAATGCTCATTATAAGATAGCACCATTTCTCTACCAGTGGTGGAAAAAATACTCAACTTTTTTTACTCAAGTGAAAGTATCAATGCCGCAATGTAAAAAAATATGTTACAATCTGTTACAAGTGGCCGGAATACAAAATTTACTTGAGTAAAAGTACAAAAGTATTGGTATAAAAATGTACTTAAAAGTATCAAAAGTAGAAAGTACTCAGTATGCAGATTTGCAGAATGTCCCATTTCACAAGTTCTTAAAAACAAAATAATAATAATAAAATAAATGTATTTTGAATATGGCAGATCTACAAGCTCACAAGCTTGTAGATCGGCAATTTTCAAATGGCCGAAATGTATATATGGCTGAAGTGGGTAATGTATGTTTTGTAATAATAATAATAATAATACAAATCTACAAATTGAGTTGAGATGTAGTGGAGTAGATGTAAAAGTATTGGAAATGGGAAATACTCAAATAAAGTACAAATACATTGTACTTAAGTATCGTACTTAAGTAAATGTTACTTTCCACCACTACTCATTGTGTCTCATTGGTGAGCTGGGGACAGTTCCTCTTTATATAAAAAAGAAATATTTTTATTTTTATCCCGAAAAATATGATTAATTTAAAAAACTAAAAAACGCTTAGAAAATTGCAGAGCTTGCAGATCGGCTAAAGTGGTTAATTCATGCAAAACAAACTGCACCAAGAAAAGACAGTGTGATATATCTTAGGACCATTCGTTAACCTGGTAACTAGCATAAGGCATTGAGCTTAAAAGAAAAGGCGTGTGGCCTGTTTGTACCTGCGTGTGCACCTGCACACCTTGCATCACATCCCCGCAAGCTGAGAGGAACTGAATAAGACACGTCGAACAAATCCACTGCATCACCACCACCTTCAACAGTCACGTATTGTTTACAATTTTCACACACATAAGCCAATCCCTATGTATTCTGGTCTGGCTGAGTAGGAGTGCTGATCCCAGGTCAGGCCAGGGTCTTCATTTAGGCTTTAGTTTAGAGTAGAACTGCAGGCAAAATCAGATCTGATCTAAATGTACAGCAACGCTTCCCCAGCATCAAAATCTATTTAACTACTGTAATCATATACGTACATTGGCTATATAAGAATAGCAGATCTACAAGCTCACAATGTGTTGTCAAACTCGCCATCTTGCAGATGTGCTATTTTCGCAAATAAATCTGGAAAGAATGTGACCCCAAATCTTGTATGGGGGTCCCGTCTCCCTGGCACAAAATATTTTCAGATGGAAAGCCAAATTCATATATGCACACAGGATCTTTTGGCTATGAGATTGGGACCTGATTCCATTTTTAGTTAATTTACGGTTTTAAGATTTGACGAGACAAACGGTTACAGGGCTTAAAGTTCTCAGTCCTATAGGGACGGATTTCAGTCTTGAGGGTTTCATAGGGGTCATTTAATGAGATCAGTGCAGATTTGCAAAAAAAAACTAAACATTTTCAGTCTTGGGATTTATTTTTGTTGCTTTAAGCCTTGCGGTTATTGATCTTGCAGATTCGAGTGTGGTTTCAGAGCCTGCAGTATATCTGTCTGTCATTCAGAATATACAGTCTGGATGTAAAGCCACCGTTAGGCTGAGCCCAGAGATAAGCACTCATACTCCCAGAGGTCCCCGATAGATAAACTATTCCATCTACCCCCGATAGATAAACCATTCCATCTACTCCTGGCAGTCAAATCCCAGCACAGAGAGACGTCTGTTGCATTGGAGAAATGAGGCCGAGGGCTGTTGTGTTTGGTTCCTTACAGCAGTTAATTGATTACCACCTCTACCAAGTCTTTTCTTAAATATTCACAAAACATCAACCCCCAAGACCCATAGATTGTACACTGCCTATTGCTAGCTTGGCCAAAACGTGTATAATATAAAGATTCTGGTTAACTTGTGATCCTCAACACCCTCAAACTAATTATTTACAGTTTAACCACATTAATCCTCAATTTTGGGATTCATGTTCTTTTCTTTTTTTTAAAGAGGCAATGGAAGATCTACAAGCTCACAATGCATCATGTTGTGATGTTTCTGAGCTTGTAGACCAGCTATTTTCACTATTTCTCGTAGTGTATATATATATATATATATAGGGCTTAAGTGGTTAAAACCCCGCTGTCCACCTTTTTATTTGATTTGTTGGTGATTCAAGGCCTTAAAAAGATAATATTCATGCTGGTTTGTGCTTTTTTTTAATACATCTAATTTAATTTGACACTATTATCTGATAGAAATCTAAACCCTGAAGTTCAGTACGCAAAGTAGAAACAAGAAGACTATTCCAGCAGTATCAGATTGTCTGTGTGTACTGTGTACAAGATTGCTTTTTTTTTACAAAGCGATTGATGATAGTCTTCCTGCAGTTATTTTTTCTTCTTTCCTAAAGATGGTGTTTGGCTTGTCTGTAACTTAATGGGAAAAAGAGATAAAGGACTCATTTGATTACTTTATCTTTCTTTCCTCTTATTTGTCCTCTGAATTATCAGAGGGGGCACTTCATAAGCCTGGCGGGAGAGCCGGCCTGTTCCATGCATACACAGTGTTGTCCATAATAATATATGTGCAGTAACCCTTTACAGTACAGTAATAACCAGGTAATAACAAGGTAATTACCTAGTAAGAAGTATTTACTTGGTAATTGGCCAGGTAATTACATAGTAATGTAATGCTAGAACATTTAACCAGTAATTACCAGGTAATATCCAAGTATTTTCCTGACAACTACTGGTTTACATGGTAATTACATGGTAACTACCGTAACTACCGGTAAATTACCGTGTGATTACTATGTAATTACCAAGTATTTGTCTGACAACTACCAGGAAATTATAGGCATTTACTAGGTAGTTACCAGTTAATTACACTGTAAATACTTGACAATGGCCATGTAGTTACCTAGCAGGTATCTGGTATTTACTAGATATTTCACTGACAACTACCAGGTATTTACCCAGTAATTATTTATTTATGTATTATCAATCAACTGGTGCAGTTGTGAGGTGGTTAATGACTCATATTTAACTGGTAATTACCAGATATTAATCTGATAACTACCTGGGTAAGGTAATTACTAGGTAATTACCTGGTTATTACTGTACTGTAGAAGAAAGGGTTACCATATGTGCTTGTATGTGATGAGAATGAAAACATGCATGAACGCGACTGAGCTTTTATTGCACGGCCAGTCCTGTGCCATGTCCTGACATGTTGTTCTGAATAAGACTCCCCGGCTCCAGTTCATCCGTTTCCCGAACGCAAACGGTCACCACTGAATTATTAAACAACACGAGGAGAAGAACCGGCAGCCCATTGTGGGGATTATACAAAAAGAGGCGTAAATAGCTATATTTCAGTGTTTTATCTCTCCCTCTATGCTGCATATAGCGTTCACGGGAGAGACGCATCAAAATGGAAAGCCTCTTTTTGCTGCCAAGTATTTCCTCTTTCCCATAATTCTCCCTTTCTATCCCCTTCTATATTCAGTCAATTTCAGTGCAGTTATTTCCAGAGCTTTTACCGTTTTTCACAGGCAGAGTATGGTGACAAAGTTATTAATCACCTTCAATTTAACCAGACACACGCATGCAAGTGTGAGCAAAATGTGTCGACACACCTGACAATGTGACTGGTCAACAAAAAGTACAACAAAAGAAAAAGACATTTACTTCAGACAGTGTGATTATATCACTGTCTATATGAGACCATATGGTGCGGAATCTACAGACGGGAGGCGATTGGACCAGTGGTTCTCAAAATGACCCTAACTCGGAGAGTGTACAAATGTACAGTGTACATTTTGTACTCTCTCAGAATCAACGGGATCCTTGAAATTAAAATGGTTTGAGAATAACTGGATTGTACCCTGCTTTGCTCTCTCGACAGTCGACACCCATCTCTCTTTTCTTCCATCTGTTCTCCTCACTCCTGGCAATGTACTGAATTTCACCTTTTCAGTCTCTAAACAACCCCCTCCCCGCAAAACCCCCCCAAATAAAACTAAAGAAAAAGTGTCCATGAACCTGGTCTACTCCGTGCGACTACTGTGGCTGTCGTGGCTGTGGCTGTTCTCTCCCTCCGTCTCCTGGTGACTAAAGAGGTAGTTCCACCAGCTTTTAGAGTGGTGCATCTGTCCTGTGTTCCCGGAACTCTTCACCCGCCTTATGCCCTGCAAAGGATGGACAGAGAGAACCCAACAGAAAGGTTTTATGGGCATCACCAGTGGTGGAAAGAATATCGGCAAGAGATTAGGAAAACATGTAATATGCGATAACATTGTTACTTGCGCAAGTAGTGTGTGTGCGTGTGTGTGTGTGTGTGGTAGCAGCCTGGTAATAAACGGTTCAACACACATGGGATCATTGGTATGCTAATGCTGCCAGGGTCAAATCTGTGATAATTGGTGCCAAAGCCGCTTCGCTGACATGGTTTTGTTTGTGTTCACATTTAACCCATTTTGACCTGAGATCAGATTTAAAAAATGTCAAAGTTTTTGGCTGGGTTTTCAAATTGCTCCGTGGTCGACCAAAAAGGCCCGGCGACCGACCAGTCCATCTAAATTCTTTTTTTTTTTAATATATTTTTTTGCGGCTTACGCCTTTTTATTGGTTTTTGAAGGGACAGACAGTAGGCTGACAGGAAACGAGAGAGAGATGGGGGGATGACATGCAGTAAAGGCCGTGTCGGGCTCGGGGGTCGAACCCGCGGCACACTGCGACTGGATCACCAGTCGGGTGCCCAGACGGTTACGCCACCGCCTGGGCGTCCATCTAAATTCTAACATGACATTGTTGCCCTGACATCCAGCATTTCAGCATACAGTATGACCCAGTGTACAGTATCCCATAATTATGATGATATATATATCTGCATATAACTATAAGTGCTGTCTCTACATTCCCAGGAGACTGTTTATCTTCCATTTGACCATGCACGTTATAGTATGCATGTATATATTTGTTTTTCTCTAGGCCTACTCTCTTCCATTTCTAGTTCTGAAACTGATTTTATTTTGGTAAACAATAATTGTACCCGCTCTCTTACACATTGTTGTGATGTGACAATAAAGTTGAAGTTGTGTTGAAAAAGGTTGCGGTTTCTGCCATCTCCCTCTTTCTCCATTTATTTTTCAGTCCTTGAAACATGAAACATGAAACAACACCGGGCACTCGCCACTGTCTCTTAGGCCATTCTGAACGGGCACCCATTTTGGTGTTGGCATCGTGTTATGCTTTATCTATTGAAAAATAGCAGATCTACAAGCTCATAGCGCGCCACCGAGTGGCGCGATACGAGCTTGTAGGTCTGCTATTTTTGAAAAATCGAAAATCGAATCTGATCTCAGGTCAGAATGGGTTCATCAGACCAGTGTGTGTCCAGTGGAAACCTCGTATGAAATCTGATCTCAGGTCAGAATGGGTTAGGCCTCACCCCTTTGTCAAGCAAGCTGTCAAACTCGTCGCTCATCCGTCGGAGCTGCCGGCCGTACTTCTGGGCTGCCCAAAGGGCAGGCGGTGCCGACAACGACCGGCCCCGGAATGGGACGCCGTCCTCGCTGTCGAGGTCATCGTCTCTGGAGGCGATGGCGGCGTTGGATTCTGAATTCAGTCTGATCCGACCGCCCGCTGCAGGGTGTGATTCACAGACAGAGAGAGGATGAGAGGTTGATTCACAAAAATAGCTGTTGGACAGCGCCGTCGCTACGTATATGCGCAATACGCACTGCGCATAGGGCAACAAAATGTGTCAAGTGCTGGCTCCGCCACGTAATAACGAACCGCCATGTGTGCGTCATCGCAAACGGCGAAAGTATAGCCGATCTGAATGAGGAAACGCGGCGCTCTCGTCGGGAGGAGGGCCAGCGTAAATATCCTTCGAGTAGGGCAACCAAATGGTTAGTGACGTCACAGATTATGCATTTTTTTTCAAAAAGGGCGCATAATCGTTCAAACTTCCCGCATATTTTGCAACTTTCCCACATATTCCACCGCATATAATCACATAAAAGCCTGCATATTTCAAAGCAAAATCAAGGATTTTAGCTAGCATAATCAAGGATTTTATGAAAATAGCTGATCTACAATGTGTCATGATGCGACGGGGTTGCCATGTTTTTGGAAACCCCAGCAGTGGGCCGAGGCAAGCAGATACAAACAACGCTTGGAAGTGTTTTTTAGGCGAGAGCCCTGCATGGCGTTTTCAGCTGCGAAGAAACACTTTGTGGACACGGCCCCTCATATACGGCTCCATTTATACTTATGTAACCGTGTATCAGCTGTGTAATTAGATTTTGTAGAGATGAGAAAGGAGGACAAATGAATGTGCAGCATAAGCTCTACGGTAAGAGACAAGGAAGCAGCTGAAGTATATTTTATACCATACAGAGGAGAAATGTGCACGGCAGACATGAGACGAGATGAAGTTCCATGATGTTTATTTCAACGAAGTACAGCACAGCAGTGAAGCATAGCATAAGCTCACGCCAGCCAGCAAAGTGGCTCACGTCTCCACACAAGGCTTGCGCCCAACTGAACAACTGATTGTATTCTTGGTCACTACTTAAGCCCTGTACATTGGCGTGGGGTGTCGACATTTGTTTGCATATTATTAGTGGCAAGTCTTTGATCAACCAGTCTGTTCCTTCAGGTCAACAAACTCCTTTGTTATACATATAGGCTAGCCACCGGAATTCGGCTCCAGGATATATCACCCAGAAGGCCGACACCCTCGTAGGTGCTAAGTAATCACCAAAAATAGGTCCACTGTAGCATGTCAATCACACAAGGAAGAAGATCACTGTATAATTATGGAATCCTATATTCATCACAGCCATTTAAGGAATGTTCTTTACCTGACATTCTGGGCTCAGGTAAGACGAGGGTGTGTCTGCTATGTGGTGGAACTGCCACGTGGTGGAACACTTGCTCGCCCGGCGACTGGTCGGTTTCTGACCCCTCTACCTCCTCCGAGGGCTCTGATTCGCTGTCTGAAATGCTGAACTGGGCGGCCTGCATTGTGACATCTGCGGGCAGGACAGTCACTTGAAGAGTTAGTGTGTGTTAGTGTGTGCACGCGTGCTTGGGTGGTGTGTGTGCGCACGCAAAGGAAAATCGAACCTGGGTCTCCCGCATTGGAAAGCCAACATCTTAACCACTAAGCCAAAGGCAATTGCCTATATGGCTCGGGGGAGATATTAGACTTTTGAGTCCATCGGGCTCAGGCTGTGAGCCACTCTGCTACACTGACCACCTCCCATGGGGAAACCGGATCCGGGTTCACGGCACAATTGAAACAGCCAGGAATCGAACCCTGGTCTCCCGCATGGAAAGCCAACATCTTAACGACTATAAGCTAAAGGGATATCCCCATGACTGGGGAGATCATCAGGCTATGAAAAGGCTCAAATATGTATCATATATCATTATCGATCTGACATCCTATAGTGTTCATAGATTCAATGTATGGATATTCTACTGACGATAGGTTCTTGGTTTATACTTATGATCCTAGATGACTTTCTATGCATTTTATGTATTGCCTTGTGTTGTTATTGATTACTGTAACCTAACCTATCACTCTGGATCAAGAGCATCCAACTGCTAAATGCCTGCTGAATGCGAACAAAAATAAATGCCTGGGTAAAATTGTAAATTGCTGTAATGTTTACAAGACAGCAAAAAAGGTATAGACATGGCAGTCCTGTATACGCCTGTTGGGTCTGAGGGTCACACGCACATAATGCTGAGGCTGCTTACAAGAGTTACGTTTGTATAATGCAAGAGTTATGCTTATGCAAGATAGGGAAGTATAAGAGATATGCGCCCATGCCTGCTGATTGATTGATTGAAATATTTATTAACAGTTTGTAGAATTTACAGTACATTTTAAGCACAAACTCAATACAAAGACTGTCAACTGTGAGTGGACGACCCAATTAAGCATTACACTTGTTTACAACAGGGTCCACATTGTTCAATTCATCAAAACATTTAAAGACGTACAAACATTTAGAGACATACAAATAGACATTTCTATGTAGCTAAAGTACAGAACAGGAATTCATCATATGGGAAGCAAAAAAGGGAAAAGATACAATATACAGTGAGGGAAAATGGGGGGGAAAAGAGTGAAACACACATGACTGAGCATACTAGCACAACAGTACAACAACAATGTTGCATATTACTTTACGTATACAAATGTATGCTGTCTTTAAATCTCTCCCCCTCCAACCATGCATAACTAGCTATCCTGGTTTCATTGTCTTTAGCCATCACAGAAAGCTTTAATAAGACTGGCATACCGGTATGTTGACAAGGCAAGAGACATTCCCTAAACGAGTTAAGCTATAAAACTACAACGCAACAAATGGCCATCTCTGTCACTCCTACTCGCCGGTCCAAAGGTATATCCATAATGGAGCCCCCACGCGTTGAGATAAAGTGATCACTTCTGATGGTGCGTTTTGATAAAACACCAAATAGTCCTGATCATGTAACACAATCAACGACTGGTTCCAGCCATGCGTTACAACAGTGTAATAGACAGTGCATAAAACAGTGTAACAAGCGTGTTGTTGTCGGACTCCACGCGCTGTGACTGACTGACTGACTGACTGACTGACTGTTGTGTTTTGTTGTTGTTGACTGTGTGAGAGGACAAAAGAAACTTGCGCGGAGTGGGGCGGATGCCGCCGAACGTGGGAGTCATTAAATAGTATTATTAGTAATGTAATAGTTGTCCTTACCCGCGGTCTTTGTCGTGTGGAGCCCGAACGACGTCGCGGATGTGTGTGTTTTTAGCTGGCGGCTGGTTGGTGTGCTGTTTTGTACGTGACCCGGGTCTCGGGGAGTCCGTACCGTGGGTACAATACACCGTAATGTGGGGTCGCTCCTCTCCTTCGCCCAATCGCGTCGTGGCCGTGGACAGCCTCGGCGCTGCTGACGTCACTGTTGCGAGCTAGGACTGGGCTGCGGCTTTGTTTTTCTCGCCGGCTCACCGTAATGCACCGCGTAGAGGCGCAGCGGGAAAGTAGCGCACTCACGCCACCAAAACAGTATGATTGATGTATTGTCTCCACCAGGCCGAAGGCATGGGGAGAGAGTAGGCTATGTATGTTTTCCCCTCCGTCCGCAGATTTTCACATTTTTACTTAAACTGCACCGATCTGCACGAAACGTTATATGCACATAGCACATTCCCTAGAGGCCAAGTACATACAGTATGCCCTGCATTTTTCACATCTAATAGCGCCACCAAGAGGCTGACTTTTGTAAAACACTTGATTGATTGATTTATTAACAGAAAATATATCCGTGGATATACACGGCTTGGCAAGCCGTGGATCTACAAGCTCCAAGTGTTGCGTACGCGATGTGAGCTTGCAGATCGTCGGTGCCCCACTCACCATGAATCCAAGCAGAGGTCCTCACAAGTATACGTAAAACACTGCCACTGCCAGACGCCAGTGCTCAGCAATGGCCCATTGCAAAGAAGTTGGGATTTTACTTGTGCGATATTCAGATAATCTTCAACCGATTGTTATAATTCAAAGTGGTATATATTCTGTGAATGTTATATTTTCATTGGGTGTACAAGTCATGTTTTTAATATGCCATTATCAAATGATATAGAGAGATGGTATAGGGTAGTGCCCAAGCCGTACAGTATACATTTCAAGTAGGCTACAACTCAATACTTGGGGGCAGCGGTGGCCTAAGGGTTAGAGGAGCGCCCTTGTTGCCGAAAGGTTGCCGGTTCGATTCCCCGGACGGGCAGGAAAAAACCTGGGTGGGGAAGTGATTGTCATCACTCACCCAACACCGCTGAAGTGCCCTTGAGCAAGGCACTGAACCCCCAACTGCTCCCCCTGGAGCTGCTTAGTGGCCAACAGTATAAGACTGTGGTTGTACTGGTCAGCTCCCAGGTTTTAATGTGTGTGTGTGCGCGTGTGTGTGTCTGTCTGTGTGTTTCTATGTGCAGGGCGTTGCTGAAAATGAGCACCTGTGCTCAGCTACTTCCCTGGGTAAATAAAGAATAAAAATAATAAAATGGACGACACCATAAAGCATTTCACTTGTTTACAATAGGGCCCACCATTTTCAATTCATCATAACATTTAGAGACGTACGAATATACACAACTATATAGTAAAAAATAAATCATCATAGGAGGTAAAAAGGGAAAAGAAACATATACAGTGAGGGGAAACAGGGGTGGGTGGGGGATTCAGATTTTACGGGGCCCAGTTTCGAATTGCAGCCGCCCGTAGGTGCCCTTTGAGAGCAGTTTTGAAGGAGTCAAGGGGTTTGCATGTCTTAATGACTGTTGGTAGGGCGTTCCACATTATTTTATATTGGGCTACTCCTCCAGATTCTGTCCAAAAATCCTGCACATTGTTACACAGTAGGCCTATCTATCTCTATAGTCATGTGCTCAAGACGGATCAGTCCGATATTTCATATTCCATCCTAATAGAGCACAGAAGTCTGACGTCAATATCGGTAGAGGGCGCAAGTCTACAGGTTCATGTAGGCCTTTTTATTTGCATTGTAATCCCCATAGGGGTCATCCGTTTCACAGATGGATTTGAAGAATTATTGACTGAGCGAAAACACTAATATTACTGCTTAGATTTTCCCTAGAAACAGGGCTGAAAACATTATCAGGGACATCCATCACCCCACTGTCCCCAGCCATAGCCTGCAAAGCCACTTCCGCGCCCACGGCCGGGCAAACGCTACATGAGCATCAAGAGCAGCACCTCCAGACTCTTGAACAGTTTTTACTTGTCAACAATTAGACTGCTGAACAATAACTAAAGGACTGGTGACGCTGCATAGACTGAACTGAATTGGTCTCCTTTTAGTAGAGACTACTTTATATAATATACACATAGCTACATCACTATTATTTATTTATTTTTATACCATGTAGATTAGTCAGAGATACAGAGAAGAAATTGGAACGATACAGACCAGCAATGTCCGTGTACCTGTGTGTGTACCTGTATGTATGTATAAGTGAGCACGAGTATGTTACATATTTATACCAGTAGGGGGCACCAGAGATACAGAGAAGAAATTGGACGATACAAATTGGAACGATACAGAGAACCAATAGACGGGAGTTGCACCACTCGGTTCACACTGGTGTGATTTTTTTACTGCAATGATGAGCCTGCACAAACAATAATTTCACCCCTGTTACTTGTAATGTGATGTGACGATGAAGTTCTGATTCTGATTCTGTATGAAATATGAGTGACTGACTGTCGTAAACGATACAGAGACACCTCCCGACAATATCGCAGAGACAGCTTGGTTATTTTTGGACCACAATGCTTATCCCATTCTGACCAGTGACCGGGCACCCATTTTGGTGTCAGCATCATGTCGTGCTTTAGCCATTTAAAAATAGCAGATCTACAAGCTCATCTCGCGCCACCGAGTGGCGCGATACGAGCTTGTAGGTCTGCTATTTTTTGAAAAATCGAAGAACGACTGACATTTTTAGAATCTGATCTCAGGTCAGAATGGGTTCATCAGACCAGTGTGTGTCCAGTGGAAACCTCGTGTGAATCTGATCTCAGGTCAGAATGGGTTATATGAGACGATTTCAAGATGACCCCAGAGAAATGACTTCCGTGAACCAGGGGATGAGCGAGTGACGTCAGGACTTCGGCTCTATTGGCTAACATTGTTGGCTTCCAAAGTTTGCAGGATTGGCCTGTTTTGAACAAAAAGCCTGGAAATCATGAACACAGCGTGCAATTTATGTGACATTTTTCACGCACTTTCCTACTAGTTTATTGATTGATTAATTGATTGTTAGTTACTTATGGTTAGGGTTATAGGGTTAGTTAGTGTTATAGGGTTAGGTTTGGCTGCTACTGTTGGTTAGGTTTAGGTTTCTGAACAGCTGGTGACGCGAGGTTATACTTTCACTCCACTACATATATTTGAAAACTAAAACTAGTTCCTATAGTTACTTTATAGATTTAGATTAGTATTATAAACCATACACTAACCACATCAGCACTATATACATTTTGGCCATTTGAAAATAGCCGATTAAAAGCTTGTGAAATAGCCAATCTATTTTCTCATTCTGAGCTGAGGCTTATATCGGCTATTTCACAATATTTATCTGTGAATCAGAGTAAAAAAAATGCAATGTCTCACTCTCAACTCAGGTACAGTGTATCTCAGTCTCAGGTCCAGAAAAAAGTAAAGAGACTCAGACTGCAGTGTATGACGATCAATTACACAATACATTTTAATCTCCATATACGATTATTGTTTGCATTGTTTATCACAGTAAATTATAATTGCCATTATTGTCCCATCCAAGACAATGAGGCAGGGGTCATCAATATGTCCGTACGTGGACAAATGTTAGATTATCCTTTTAACACACTATTATAATGTTCTTATTTTCATAAATAAATACACAATGTTTCGTTGGGGTGTCACAGCGGTAACCGGAGAACTCGCCGGTTTGCTGTCTCGCCGCGGTTTAGTGCATTTTTGTTTTTCTCCACCTTTATTTAAATTGCATTGAATTGAGAGAGAAAATAGTTGTTTAGCATTCCTACTTCATCTAGTGTAAACTCTAAAGTTTAAACACCAGAAGTACAGAAACAATGTAATTCATTAGTAAACAATATCATCGGTAGCACTAGCCTACTATCATTGGTATTCACATTCCCTCGAGTTGGTAAACATTCCCTCGAGTTGGTAAACCCGAGTTCCCTGCTATGCGCTGTTTTATTGGTTTTATTCTTCTTTTTCTAATAAAGTTGTCCTTTTTCTTGTCCCCCCCCCCCCCCCCCCCCTGGCCCCAACACATGTAAAGCGTCTTTGAGTGTCAAGAAAAGCGCTATATAAATCCCAGATATTATTATTATTATTCTCCGGTATTCGTCACAGCCCCCCCCCCCCCCCCCCCCCACCAGCTTCTTCTCAGTCCTGAGTCTGTTCTCTTCTTTTATTTTCAGCTGTGAATGCTGGACCATGAAGCCTGCTCTACAGAAGCCTACAGAAGTGCTACACCCAGAATGCTACGTGCAGTGCCAAATAACAGCCAGGATGAACATGTTACCAACATTCATCTGTATGGGGGCCGGCAGGATGGGGCTGGTCGGTCACTGCCATTGACACCGGTAGGCCTGTCACAATTATTATATAATCGCCTAATTATTTGAGGGAATCGCAATTATTTTTGCATAATCGTCAATCGTTTCCATGTTGAGAAATGTCCATACATTTTCAAACATAGCAGAAATAGCAGATCTACAAGCTTACAATACGTCACTTCGTGGCGTGTTTTAAACTTCTAGATTGACTATTTTTTGGAAAGAAAACAATATTAAAAAGTATTAAATGTGTCAGTGATTTCTTTGTATATTTAAGTTATTTGTCATATCTGCCTCGTGCAATTTGTGATTACGAAGCCTAAAAGGCTAAACAGAAATACAAATTCCAAACGTTCCAGTGTATCAATGCAAGAAACACAATTAAATTGTTTTATCATTTGTGTGACAGTTAATCGTCAACTTAAATGTGTAATGGTGACAGCCCTAGGCAGCCATGAGCCAGGAGAATGGGTCTGGTCGCTCACTAAAGAGGAAGAACATCCGCACCATCCATCACTTCTCTGTGATCCGGTCCGGTCGCTGCCATTGACACCATCCATCACTTCTCCGTGATCTGGTCGGTCACTGCCATTGACCGGTGACCGATGGCTCCCTGCAGGCCAGCAGGGGAGGAAAGTACTGGCGATCTACACCGCTGGACGGCTCATCCAGGGAGCGGCTCTCAATCCATCGGTTCCAAAGTTTGACCATGGCCATCACTCGTCTTACACAACTACTGAAGTCAAGTAGAAGACGGCTCATGGTAGGAAGCTTTTATCACCCCTTCTTCTTCCCTTTATTTATTTTTGCTGCTGCTGCTTGTGTTGTATGCTATGTGTATACTATTACTATTACTATATGTGTATACTATTACTATAGCTATTGCTGTCATTTTTGCCCGATGACCCAACATGTTCATTGACTGGCTTTGGAATTGGATGCTCCTGTGAATACAGCTTGTATATTGTATAGGTATGTAACGGTATATCAATATATATCGATATTAATCCCGACGATATGAATCGATTCATTTAAATCATTTTTTTAGGGGGGCTAATGTAATGTGAAATGTGAGCTTTAGTCATATTCCATCAAATTCAAGTGCTTTTGGAGAGAAATGATCGTCACTTTCAGTAGTAGAGCACTGTAGCTGTGTGTGTGTGACTGTAGAGGGGAGCTGTGTGTGTGTGACTGTGCCCAGGTGATGATGGTTGTTGATGCTCATCAAGGAAGGCAATTATGTTTCTGCACTGTCCAAAGTAATGCTACTTCTTTTGCAATGTAGTTAAATAAAAAAATCTCAGGGGGAAAGATAAATTATATGAAATTTAAAAAAATTGTATCGTGAACCTCATATCGTGATACGAATCGTATCGTGAGTTGAGTGAATCGTTACATGCCTAATATTGTATTATGTCTGCCGTTAAAGACAGTGAGTTAACAAGGAACAGTAGGCTTACAGTATATGTGGCTCTTGGTCACTATGTGTAAGTTTTGCCATTTTGTTAGTAGGCTATTCTATTTCTATACCTGCAGTATTTGTTTTTGAAATGTTGTATAGTAACACATGATAATGTGCATCTATAACTGGCTAGTTGTATTGTGTCTGTTATGCCATCTGGCTATGACCAGATATGGGGCTACAAAACTGGCCCAACCGTCTGAATGTTGGGAAGCACTGCCCTGTCTCACTGCCCTCTATACTGCCCAACCAGTGCATCTTAACCCATTCTGACCTGAGATCAGATTCTAAAAATGTCAGTCGCTCTTCGATTAAAAGAAAATAGCAGACCTACAAGCTCGTATCGCGCCACTCGGTGGCGCGATATGAGCTTGTAGATCTGCTATTTTTAAATAGCTAAAGCATAACATGATGCCAACACCAAAATGGGTGCCCGGTCAGAATGGGTTAAAAGATCTCGCAGAGTTCAATAATAATGCAAAGGACTAAAGAAATGGGAAACGGTCATATAACCACATGCCTCAAAGACACAAAAGGTCATCCCATAATTTGAATATTCAAAATGTCATATTTATGATAATACTGTTGGAACAGTCATATCATGAATCCAATTCCTGTAATTGGCCTAATTGAGTTGGTTTAATGACAACATTCTTTTATTGTTTAGACTAAAACTAATGACTAAAACCGGACCAAAACCTTCATCGAATGACTAAATTTGCTGCCAAAAGCAATACGGTTGTGGACATTAGGAAAGTCACAAGTGTTGTCGAACTTCAGAGTGCGCTGCCTTTCTGACATGCTTCCAACTTCATGGTCAGAGGCAGTGGACATCCGTCCATCAAGTCCAACCTCCCACGCACGAAGGGACTCGGTGCCTACACTTGATTATAACCTGAGACAAAGGTCACGAAAACCATGGCTCACAAAGTCAAAGTTTATGGCGGCTGTGGCTCAGGAGGTAGAGCAGGTCATCCAATGATCGAATCCCGGCTCCTCCTGTCCACATGTGGAAGTGTCCTTGGGAAAGACACTGAACCCCACATTGCCTCCAATGAGTTGGTTGGTGTGAGCTCGCCACCATTGGTGTGTGAATGTGGGAAGTGAGGACGCTGGCGTCGACTGTTCGCCACTTCACCTCCCAATGTATGAATGAATGGACCATTGTAAACGCTTTGAGTAGACAGTGCATAGAAAAGCGTGATAAAAATGCAATTCATTATTATTATTATTATTATCATTACCGTAGTTTAGTTAACTACTAAATGTACATTGGATTGGGAGCACATAGATCAGTGTTTCTGAAATGCAGTGGTGGAAAGTAACTAAATACATTTCCTAAGTACTGTACTTAAGTACAATGTTGAGGTAGTTTACTTTACTGGAGTATTTCCAATTTCCAATACTTTTACTT
Source organism: Protomyctophum parallelum (assembly GCF_964188405.1). NCBI lineage: Eukaryota > Metazoa > Chordata > Actinopteri > Myctophiformes > Myctophidae > Protomyctophum > Protomyctophum parallelum. The sequence continues at coordinate 14,359,492 of NC_139716.1, read as the reverse complement.
GTACTGTACTACATTACTCCACTACATCCCAGAACCAAATATTGTACTTTTACTCCACTACATTTATTTGAAAACTTTAGTTAATAGTTAGTTACTTTGTCTATTTTGATTATTATTACAACATTAACCACTTCATTTCGACCATTTGAAAGTCTACAAGCTTGAGTGTGTCGATCAGCTCTTTTCAAAAGATTTATTTGAAAACTTGAAATGGGACATTCTGCATAATGAATACTTTTACTTTCTGTACTTTAAGTACATTTTGATACCAATGTTGAGTAAAAGTACAAAAGTAATGGCATTACCAATCTTTTTGTATAGGCTACAACATTTGTAATTCTAGACTTTTTCTTGTAATGGAGTAGGCTATTTCTACACTGCAGTATTGATACTTTTACTTAAGTACGACATGTGAGTACTTTTCCCCACCAGTGCTGAAATGGGGTAGTAGTAGTGGTACCCAGAAAGTAAATAAAGGCATTTTTTTTAAGTTTTTGTCTGGCAACATTTAGAAACAAGGACAAAGAAGGAGAACAAGACAAGAGACATAAGGAAATGGATCAATATCAGGATGAATGTTTTTGTGCTGCCTGTTGAAGGGCCTATAAATTAGCCTGGGTAAACCCCTCCAACCTTGCCCTCGCCCCTCGCCAGAGTTTCATTCTCTCCCTCCTGGCAGAATGTAAATGTTGTCCATTTCTTCTGGTTGAGACAGTGGACTTTTTGGTCTCGTACTGCACCATGCAGCCACTAGAGGGCACTAGGTTATCACTCAAAATCCCACATTCAACTCATTTGAGCTGTAGAACAGCAGCCTACAGAAAGTTATTTTCTTTAGGGCAGTGGTTTTCAACCAGTGGTCCGGGGACCACCAGGGGTCCTTAGGTGGTCCCCAGTTAAATGATGGAGAGTTGGTAACCAAATGGACCCCTATAGATCTTTAATGAAACCAAATGGATCTTATGTATTCGTTTAATTTTTTATGTAATTTTATGTAATTAGTCAAATGAAACTTACGGGTCCATTTGGTTTCATTTCATGCTCCCAAGAGTTAAACTATTGTTAAACATCTGGCATTACTTAATTTCTACACAATTGGAGAATGCAGAAGAATTGTTATTTTGGTCAACGTCTGCCTGTTATCTCTCCTAATGGTATGCCAACATCAATACAGCATGGAATTGTGGACAAAACCTCACTCGAACAACAACAAAATATTCTACGCTTGGGTCTGAGAGGCTAAATGTCGTCAAAAGGCGAGCAGATAATTGACCTTGAGATGAAAAGGGCTGAAAGGCAGTGCTTTAAGGACATCTTCTGAGCTCCTGTATTCTGTGTTTGTAAGCCCACAACATCCTCCTGTCTGACACCACCACCAGGGAGGCCAATTGCATGTAGCATAATGTGTGGCCCAGTGCCCCCCTTGTTCATTGTCCTGAGCTCTGGCCTCAGCTCAATCTCTGGGCGGCTGTCGGGTCGGATAAGGAGAGGATGTTTTCCCCCCATTCATTTAACACATTCTGACCTGAGATCAGATTCATACTAGGTTTCCACTGGACACACGCTGGTCTGATGAACCCATTCTGACCTGAGATCAGATTCTAGAAATGTCAGTCGCTCTTCGATTTTTCAAAAATAGCAGACCTACAAGCTCGTATCGCGCCACTCGGTGGCGCGCTATGAGCTTGTAGATCTGCTATTTTTCAATAGCTAAAGCATAACATGATGCCAACACCAAAATGGGTGCCCGTTCAGAATGAGTTAAACCCGTGGCTTCCAACCCTCTCATGGATCAGGGCCCACTTGGAAATCTCAAAAGCGTCCGCGGCCCACCCATCTGAACAACACTTACCACGGCAGCCGTTCAGATGGGTGGGCCTCGTGCATTTTTATATAGCACGTTTATTTGAATGATGACTCAATGGATTGAGTTTGGCCTCGGATCAATGGAACTAACAGTTTACTTTAAGTTCCTACATGCATCCGTATCACAATGAAACCTCACCTTTCAGGGCACACAATAACATGCTAGTTATTAATTACATATTGAGATCAGGTTTCTCTCTTTCTGAGAGAGAAACCTGCATGTATACACGCACTCAC
>NC_139716.1:14324889-14352389 GCF_964188405.1 Protomyctophum parallelum | reverse complement strand
CCACTGTTGATCCAATTGATCACCATAGCAACCCCAGCCTAGGCCTGATTAGGTAAATTCCCAACACCTGCTAAATCCTCCAAACCTGTATCTTGATTGGAATCAATCTCCACTCACACTCCTCTCAGTCATGCAGCTACACAGACACATCCCAGGCACACTTTTGTAGGCCTATAGCCCTGTCCTGTTTGGATGACAATATTGCCTTTCCAACCGATTTTCATTAAAAAAAAAACAGAAAAAAAAAAAGAAAAAAACGATTAATCGATTAATCGGACCCATCCCTAATATGTGTGTGTCCCCGGGTCTGTCCGAGCACGGAAAATAGCGTTTGACGGGTCTGATTTTACTTTTTATTACATTCTTTCAAGATTTGTTTGTTGCCTTTTGTTGATAGTTTCGGCCAGAGCCTATTATGTGACATATGCGCCATGTGGGCACTCTCCATACCTGGATGTGTTTTATGCTGTTGTTTCACCCAATGCACTCTATTTAGTTGTGCCACTGCCAACTGCTGCGACCCCAGGGTCGTCCTGTCTTTATAGCTGCTACTATGGGTAGAGTGGCCGCCTGGGAATGACTTTTTACTGCCCATAGCTGAACGGGTAGAGTGGACTGACCGCCTGGACACTTGTGACTGATGTGTCCAAGTGTCCCTGGGCAAGACAGTTAACCCCTAACTGCTACTCGGGCTCTGTATTCTGTATTTATAGCACCCATAGTTAATGTATGTGCAAATGTACTGCAACCAAAATACCCCCTTTCCCGATATACCGCATATAACAATAAATCACAATGGCTGCTGTCACAGTGGCCTCAACTTCACCCTTTTCCTACTCTGTGACATGGCAGAAAAGACGGCTTTGGCTCCCGTTTCACAGAGAGAGAGAGAGAGAGAGAGAGAGAGGGGGAGAGAGAGGAGAGACGGCAATAGATATTGTATACAGTGTAAATGGTGGATAATTGCATGGCTGCTTCTGTTGAAGTGGGGACGAGAGAGAGAGAGAGAGAGAGAGAGAGAGAGAGAGGGGTAGGGGAAGGGAGAGAGATTTATTTTTAATCGCACTTGTGTGAAGTGAGTGGTAATGTTTGTTTAAAGTGCTCTATAACAAAACATTAACTTTTTCCGTCCCATCTATGTTTATGAACGTAGCTAGGCTAATGGTCCCTACTGGTGCTATCTACGCGTATGTTCGTAGACAACCGTATACTCCATAACACGCCGTCCGTCTGTTTACCTTTTAGCATTGCTCCGGGCTAGTATCCTCCGACAATTTACAATTACAATTTAGGCATTTAGCAGACGCTCTTAATCCAGAGCGATTTACATTAAAGGACCACTTCACCACTCTTCAACCCATCTTCATATAAGAGGTCCTCACTAATAATCATGAAAAAAAGCAATTTCTTTCTACTCGGTCTGTGTCTCATATAGGAGGGCTGTGGGCAGTTCAGAAACCATCCTCCAGGGACATCACCGATCGGGAATACGAGCTAATAGAAACTGCAGGCTTTCTAGTCCTGAAAAGTTCAACATGAAAATGGAAGCCATCGCTCTCACGATAATGAAAATCGAAACATCTTTGTAAAGAAAAATCTGCACTCCCCATGCAGATAGTTAGGTGGTCCCTTACAGTTCCGTATGCAAAAGTGTGCAAACGGCAGCGAATCATTGACCCCAACGGGTCGATTTGGTTCCATTTCCCCCACGGCCCTAATGCATATCAAACTGAGGATCCTTGAAATTAAAAAGTTGAAGAGATCCAGAGGACATAAATTCACATTATGGCGCGCCGCGCGCTGAAACAAGGCTAGTGGTGTGCATATATTGAGCTCCACGGCTCATCGCCTTTCATTTACAGTCCGTGTCGCTGGTAGTGTATACTTATTCATTTCATCTACCCATCGATTCGGGGGTGTGTGTGTGTGTGCGTGTGCGTGTGCGTGTGTGTGTGTGTGTGTGTGTGCGTGTGCGTGTCTAGCCTTCTTTGTCTTGTCCTACTGCATGTTTTTACAGTAAGTGTTGCAACCACTCCTATAGACTGCTATGTGGGTCCCTGGGTCTGTCCCTATAGGCTGGGTGGCTGGGTCTGTCCGAGCACAGCGTTAGGGGGGGGGGGGCTTGTACAGTACGTACAGCACAAGTACAGTATACAGGGTAACAAGAAGACTCACCCCGGTGCGTGCCCGTTTTTCCTCCCGGAATTTTCCCCAGTGAGGGGGATAACTTTGTAATATGCTATTGGCTGTTTGTATTCTTTTTGGAAAAATATAAAAAGATACTCCTGTGGAAAGGCTATATTATTTTACTTATATTGACCCTATAAACAATTTAGTATTATTTAGTATTATGTAAGGTTTTGCCCCCTCAAATGGTACCTCGTCAGATAATCCCCACATATCCTACAACAACTTCTGTGAACAGACTTCAATGTAGTAGCTTTTCATAAATTATATTTGTACTTAGTCTGTTCTGCTGTCATGAAAGTTTATAGTTAGAGAAATTCAAAATCCAGCCGTCTGCTGTCCAGCCTCTCCCACCCCTCACTGGGGAAAATTCTGGGAGGAAAACAGAAACGGGGTGAGTCTTCTTGTATTCGTATACAGCACCACTCACTTCAGACTCAGAGGGGTCTGATTTTTCTCTTTTCTTCCCACTTTATTTTCCCTTCGCACGCACGCACGCACGCACGCACGCACGCACGCACGCACGCACGCACGCACACAGTATAGTACACATCAGCGGCCTGATGCTGTGGACTCAGCCTGCCAGCGAGCCACACGCCCTGCCCCGCCTTTTACTCCCTCTAATATTGGCCAATGTGGTCAGGCCCTCCATGGGTGTGTTGTCATGTGGTTGGGCAGGAAGGAAAAGGAACGTATGTGTGTGTGAGTGTGAGGGTGTTGCCGGCTTGTCCCCAGCTACTGTGTCTGTGTGTGTGTGTGTGTGTGTGTGTGTGTGTGTGTGTGTGTGAGACTGTGTGTGTGACTGTGTGTGTGTGACTGTGTGTGTGTCTCAGGGGTGATCTTTAACAGCTGTACTGCAGATGTCAACTGCAGGGCGTACATACAGCACTAGATAACTGTTATTATAATTTCTAATGATAAGGCAATGAATAGCCTGATTTTATACTATGAGCGAACCGTATCGTACCACGGCCACCTTTGCCGTTAGATATTGTGTGCAGCAAAATACTCTCCTGTAAAACACCCGTGTCACACAATCATCTCATGAATCGTGAAACAAAGAGCTCTCTCAAGACAGTCTCTCGAGACGGTCGCGACCTTGGCACGTGCATGGTTTTCTCTGTAACGCTGCAGTGTGTCTGCTGCTGCCTCCAAGTGTTTTCTGGAGTGGTCCTTGGCCACTCTTCTGACCAGCCTTGTGGTTAGAGTGTCCGCCCTGAGACTGGGAGGTCAGGGGTTCGATCCCCGCCGGGCCGGGTCATACCAAAGACTGTGAAAATGTGGACCCAGTGCCTCCCAAGCTCGGCACTCAGCATCAACGGGTTGGATTGGGGGGTCAAATCTACGAATGATTCCTGAGAAAAATAGCAGATCTACAAGCTCATATCGCGCCACCGAGTGGCGCGATACGAGCTTGTAGGTCTGCTATTTTTTGAAAAATCGAAGAACGACTGACATTTTTAGAATCTGATCTCAGGTCAGAATGGGTTAATCAGACCAGTGTGTGTCCAGTGGAAACCTCGTGTGAATCTGATCTCAGGTCAGAATGTTAAGTCACTTAAAGAAGAAAGCGAGAGGCCTGGGCCGTGGCTCAGCGGTCCAGGCACCTTGGCTGGTAATCCAGTCTGGCAGTGTGCCGCGGGCTCGACTCCCGATCCAGACGGCCTTTACTGCATGTCTTCACCCCCCATCTCTCTCCCCCATTTCCTGTCAGCCTACTTACTGTCTGTCCCTCCATAAAATATATAAAATAAAGGCGAAAGCCACAAAAAGCACTCAGTTGAATAATTCCACGTAATGGTGTAACGGGTGCATGGTTCTGGAAGATATACACTGTGAGAATAAATACCAGCACTCACGTTGTATCCTTAGGAATCCTAAAAGGAATCAATCAATCAATCAACTTTATTTATTCAGACTCAGGGTCCAATAAACAACAGACAACATAAAACACTACATACAGAGAAGAAACACCCCTAACCCATAAAAACATACTTTTTACAATAAACATTCATACCAGTGCTTCCAAGAAGCAGACCGGTACCTATAGTGCTACTGAAGCTGGGGTTACATAGCAGCATAATTATGCCGTTTTGAGACTCATTGAGCCGACACATACATTTATACATTAAGGCATGAAAGGTGTTTACTCCCACACTACAGAATAACTCACTTGCACTGCTCCACCTTGGTTAGTTCAATAATATACGCATGCAATCATTATAGGCAACCTGCATACAACGTGAGTGCTGGTGTTTATTCTCACACGTCTTTACGTCAACAACCACCACCCAGAGCAGCAGTATAGTCGCTGCAAGTATCGATGTATAGTGGTGACCTTTTCCTGATTGGCTGGCCAGCCTGTCTAAGGTGCATCTGTGCCGTTTGCGCCGCTGAGACAAAAACAGTCCCTTTCATGTGAGCTTGTATAGATCTGCATCTGTATAGATCTATAGGTCTGGCATTCCACCGAACGTTCACCTCGGTTTCATGTGGTACACTAGTGGAATTGATGCATTTGAACCCATTCTAACCTGAGATCAGATTCATATGAGGTTTCCGCTGGACACACACTGGTCTGATGAACCCATTCTGACCTGAGATCAGATTCTAAAAAAAAATTCAGTCGTTCTTCGATTTTTTTCAAAAATAGCACCTACAAGCACCTACAAGCTCGTATCGCGCCACTCGGTGGCGCGATATGAGCTTGTAGATCTGCTATTTTTAAATAGCTAAAGCATAACATGATGCCGACACCAAAATGGGTGCCCGGTCAGAATGGGTTAACCCATTTTGGGGGCGGGAACCCCTTTTGGTGTTTTTGAAAATGTGTCAAAATGTGCCTCAAATCTTTGAATATATTATTACAGAGTGAACATTTTAACTCATATCTTTGCCTCTGGGGAGGTCCCTGGAAGAACATATTTTCAGATGGGGGGGGGGGGGTGGAGGCATATTACATATCATTTTTGGGGTCCTTGACATGAAATATTGAGCACCACTGATACAGAAACATGAGGTTTTTCAGAAAACTGTCAGGATTTTGAAGACATTTTTTTTCTTTTTTCGACGTCAGGCCTCAAACGTCTCTATTTAAAACTTAATCTGGCAGTGCTGCTTCATGATCTTTGATCGCCAGCAGTGCAGAGAAGCATGGCAAAAATAAATCACTACTTAAGCACACTCTGCCCGGAGGGGAAAACATTATAAATGTAGTGCAATGCATTGCCTTATTCAAAGAATAAATATTTCCTCACCCCGAGTGTCTTAGAGTGTTCTTTCCATGCTTATTCTGCACAGAGGGGGATCGTGGATCAAGGAAGACTCCTGGGTTTTATTTTCCATAGTTTTCTGTAGAGTTCAGTGTACTGGTTCTACTAAAGCACTGTTTCCCAAACACTGGGAAATGCTATTAGTTCAAAACATTAAAGAAACACAAGCTCACAATGCGACATGAAGCGAAGTGATGTCCTTCTTCGAACCTATAGGTCCACTGCATTGTGCACCAGCATGCCTGCTGTTGAGAACCTAGTGCTCATGTATAACAGACTTTATATGGCCCGCGGCTTCCTTCCTAAAATGCATTATTTATGGCCCACCAGTAATATTCATACCATTTTTGGGTTTTTTAAAGCAACCCGAGCTGTTTGTTTCTCAGTAGAATGTGTGAGTAACTAACTGCTTATTCCTCGTGTTGTCTCATTCTCAAGTCAAGATGTGAAAGAAAGCCTAATATTTATTTTATATTGTTAAAATGTATGTATAGAGCCCCACTGCCATTTGAACAAAAATATTAAAGCAATGCAGGGTTTTGTTCACAGCAGTTCACAGCAGTTTTATCCTGTGACCCTGCAGAAAATAAACCACCAGTCCGTTTCTCCCTCTTTCATGTTCCTGTTGGTATGGAATCAGAATCCTTTATTGCCATGACCAGTGGCGTGCACAGATAGACACTAGGGGGTGCTAGAGCACCCCTTGCCCTTTTGGCAATTTTGCTCTTAAAACAAAAAGGAAAAAAAAGTTTAATTTTTTTTCTTAATTTGTAGTGTGTGGACCATGGTGACATTGATCAAATCTTGATAAAAAAACGCTTCTACTATATTATTTAGGCCCCCCACAATCTAAAGCTATGTTTCTATGTCAGTGGTTCTTCGATTAAAGAAAAATAGCAGATCTACAAGCTCGTAGCGCGCCACCGAGTGGCGCGCTACGAGCTTGTAGATCTGCTATTTTTCAATAGCTATAAAGCACCAAAATGGGTTCCCACCCCAAAATGCGCTGCACAAGGTGCCCTTTTTTTTCACTTGAGCACCTGCCCCTCTAAATGTCTGTGCACGCCACTGGCCATGACATGTAAACATGTTAGGAATTTGGCTTGGTGGGACAGCAGAGTGCAGTTACAACAACATTAGGACAAAGTGCAAAACAGGACAAGACGGTGCAAAGAATAGTGAATAAAATAAAGTGCAGAGAGTTCAAGTGATCAGTTCAGAGCACAAGTCAGTCCATTCCACTCTGAGTGGGGGTGGAGGGAGGATAGAGGGGGGTCAGGGGGGGACACCAGCAGTGTTGAGGTCGAGCCGGATAGCCGTGGGGGAAAAAGCTGTTTGAATGTCGGGGCCTTCATAGTTTTTAGGGAACGCAACCTCCTGCCTGAGGGAAGCGGCGCAAAAAGACATGACTGTGCTACGTTGCAATGTTAGCCCTGGTCCAGTGCGTTTGCGAAGACTTTTTTAAATATTGTTTGACACTGACGGAGTGATGGAGGCTGTTAGCCCAATTGTTTGTCCTGATGAAGTGGAGAAGTAAACCTGCTGACTCTGACATTTGTTCCTTGGTGTGTGTGACCTTTCTCTAACTTCTATTATGTTGATTTAAGTTGGTAACGCACCATAAGTCAGAGCGCGGTGGTCACAAGAACGTTTTCCAGTGTTCAATGTTGCAACACTTAAAATATAGAATATGAAATTCTGACAGTAATATCGTATATCGTATCGAAATCACAATATTTGGCATAAATACTGAGATATGAAATTTCGTCCATATCGTGCAGCCCTAATGCATTTGTATGCGACTCTGTTATGGTCCAAATGTACGTTATGCAGGAGATTTGTTTTAAAGCGTATAGGTCTGCCATTTCCGCTATTTAGTACATTTTTTGGAAAGAAAACAATATTAAAAATGATGTGTCAGTGATGCCAGAAGTGTACCTCCCAGCCCTGGCAGAGTAGTTCTGGAGTAGTTCCAACGGATTGTGTGGCCCTGGTCTTTCCCTAATGGGACTGATCGAGGGTAGATACTGGGACGTAAGTCGGGACTTGATCACCCCGGCTGGGTCGCCTGAGTGAGGGGTATGATGTTCGACAGACCCCGAAACCCTGATGACCTTGGGATACATCACTGAGGATACGTCCCAGGTGCATCCATGCCATGTTTTTTGTTATTTATTGTCATATCTGCCCTGTGCTATTTGTGAATACGAAACCTAAAAGGCAAACAGAAATACAAATTGTCACATTCCAACACCAAAAACACAATTAAATCGTTAATCGCAATTATTTCTGTGACAATTAATCGTCAACTTAAGCATGTAATCTTGACAGGACTTAATGCTAGTTCACTGGGGGAGCCCAGGGCTCTGTAGTTGGACCTCTCGCGCCTCCCCCCCCCCTTGTAGATCGGCTCTTTTCACAGAATGTTCACCCCAGAATAGGTCATCAAATGAAATTTGCCTCATCAAATCAAATTTCAGACGTCGCTTATTCTTCCTCTCTCTCTCTCTCTCTCTCTCTCTCTCTCTCTCTCTCTCTCTCCCTCCCCATCCTCCCTTCTGGTGTATCTGGGTCTTGGGATGAACTAGTTTATGAAGACATACTGTAGCTGGCTAGCTCCAGGCGTCATCCTCGCCTGTTTAATTGATGCTGTTGTTTGATCCAAACAAGCTGCTTGTTAAGGCTCTGACAGGTGGCCACCGAGCACTACGCACACAAGCACGCAGCCATGTGCACACACACACACACACACACACACACACACACACACACACACACACACACACACACAGTGTCACACACACGCGTAGGGCCACCATGGACTCATCGTCGCTATGGTTACCGCTTCCACAAGAATGCTGGTTGAGAACATCACTTGCTGTCATGTAGCGACCCGGAGATTCCCTTGCGGTTCCATTTGGTCCCATTTGTATACGCTCTGTCGCTGTCAGAGTTACATAAAAAGGACATGGGAGCAAAAGTGGCCTGACGATGTGTCTGTCAGGATGTAGAAGACATTTTTTAGAATCTGATCTCAGGTCAGAATGGGATATAGTCGACAAGAACCGCATGAGCAGTGGCTGCTACTGTATATCACTCTATGGGGATCTCTCATGTTACACACTATATTATATATATATCTTCTTCCTAAAAGGACTTTTAAACTAGGAAGGGTATGGCCTGGTCAGCCTGCGATGACATGCATAAGATCTGGTCATCCCAGCTTAGTAGGAGGTTCAAAGGAAAATTATTGAGCCGATTCTACTCTATGGGCTGTATTTTGCGTGTCTTAAGTACCAGGTCTTATTACTTATACCGGTAACTTAAGACCTGGAGGCGTGATCAATGCCATTTGGCTATTCTGAGTGGCCAAAGAGCATTGACCACGCCTGATCATGAGGTTTCATCTTCCCTTCTCTGGAGTGCTGCCTCAAAGCAGACCAGAGGTAGAAAACTGTCGTTCCAGGATGTCATCGCTATAGGGACACATGCATCTGTATTAGGCAGGAACTGGGAATGGCAATGAAGGACTGGGAAGTCTGGCGTGGCATTGTGAAATCTATCTTATCTCGACCGCGGTCGAAAAATGATAATGATATGAGTTCCTCAACCAGTTCCTTTATCCTTGCCCCCTCTGTCAAGACTGCCAAGTAAAACAACTTCTGGTACTTTTTAATTAATAGCGTTTCTGCGTCAAGCCTTCCTCAGCATGTTAAGAGAAGTGGTCAGTGATGTTGTGTTTAACAGGAGGGACTGATAGATTTTAGAGAAGTGGTCAGTGATGTTGTGTTTAACAGGAGGGACTGATAGATTTTAGAGAAGTGGTCAGTGATGTTGTGTCTAACAGGAGGGACTGATAGATTTTTCGATTTTTCGATTTCACCCCCTTCTTTACGCCTGTAAACCTGACCCTGCATTAGGTCATGATGTCTTTTACTTTGGGTCAGTGTGTGCTTTCCTCTGTAATGAACAAAAAAACAAGAATTGAGAAGCCGTGTGTGTGCGCGTGTGTGTGCGTACGTCCGTGCACTTGTGTTTTGTGTGAGTGTGTGTGTGTGTGTGTGTATGTGTGTGATGAATCACACAGAAGGTCAGCATTGTTGCTTGGGGGGGGGGGGGGGGGGGGGGGGGAGTGAGTTTGAGGGAAGTGATAAATTACACTTTGGGACCCCTTGAGTTATATTGACCCGTCCGTGCGTGCAGCACTTGTGCACATGCAGAACAGGTGCATGCATACTGTAGATGGTGAAGATGTGGTTGTAGTTAACGAAAGGATATGTGCATACGGTATGTGTGTGCATGGCACGCATGTGTGTGAGCCTGCTCATGTGTGGATGATTGAGGAATTATACTATCCATCTATCGACACGACAGTAAATCATTTACGGTAATGTTGCAATGTACTTTAGGCGTGTGGATATCGCTGTGGGTGGGGGAAAAAAGGATGTGCATGTCGCAATACCACATAGGGTTGTAATGATTATGCAAAGTATGCTGAGTTATTTTCACTTTTGGCAACAGTTCAAATTGTAGAAGAGATAATCCCGTGAGGAATATACACTCACAGGGGACTTATACTTTGATTTGGTTTGGTTTAATTTAGTTTTAGTTTAGTAAAACAATTTTATATAGGTATAGTTTTGCCCGAACAATTCATAATTTACGTTTAAATTTTGGAGCTCATGGACTAAAGAACCAAAAAGAACCGAACTGGTTCCCATTGGGAACCAACCGGTGGGGAAGGGGACAATGTGTCACATTTGCCAGTGATTCTCAACCTGTGGGCTGGGGACCACTAGTGGGCTGTGAGGGTATTGCCACCAAACAATTGCCATACACTAGTATTTTTGATATATCATTCACCTATGGTCATGAAGTGTGGGTCATGGCTGAAAGAATAAGGTCGCGAATACAAGCGGCTGATATGAGTTTTCTTCGACGGGTGGCTGGCGTCTCCCTTAGAGATAGGGTGAGAAGTTCAGTCACGCGAGAGAGACTCGGGCTGCGTCCGAATTCATTCCCTATGCCCCATATAGTGCACTACTTTGGCGTTCCGCCATTTTGTTGTAGTGTCCGAATGTGTAGTGAGCATTTTTGCACCCTAACATAGTGGACTGAAGTATCCCACAATGCACCGGGAATTGTAGGGAGCATCCGATGGTCACTACAAAAACACAGCGAAGCAAATCTGCCCCATAATGCATTGCTCAAGCTCGCGCTTGAGCGCACATGCACGCGTTTGCGCACGTGCGCTGCTTCTGCATGCATGCGCTCATTGCGCTCCAACTCAGAAGAGGCAGAAGTTGAACCAGCGAAAGAACTCAACACAAATGTACTTTTTAAACTTTCGTTTTCCCTTCCCTGGCGGATCTCGAAGCTACAGATCTCGAGACAAATGATCTGTGCATTTATTTGAAATTGTTTTATTGTATTTATAATAAATTACTCATTTGCAATAGTATTACTGATCCATTGTATCACCCAGGCCCAGCGCATGACGTTAGGAGAGGAATCAGTTGCTTGCTGTAGAATATATTTGTGAGATTCTTTATCACAAACGTAGGCTAAATGCATGCATGTGAGACACATTAATTGTGTCCGAACATATGTTTTATTAATATTCATTAATTCCTGCCATGAAAAAATACTACTAACTACGACTAACCTAATGGGGATTTCATGCAAATAAAATGTACATGAACCCGCGGACCTACAGCGCCCTCTACCGATATTGACGTCAGAGTCGGTGCTCCCCATACAGGGAGTATTGTCCGAAATCATCACTATAGAGTCCACTAGAGTCTGGATCCCCGTATGGGGGGTAGGGAGTAGGGAACAACCCTAGCAATTCGGATGCAGCCTCGGAGTAGAGTCGCTGCTTCTTCGCCTGGAAAGGTGGCTTAGGTGGTTCGGGGCATCTGGTTAGGATGCGTCTCCCTAGGGAGGTCCTCGAGGCACGTCCCACTGGGAGGAGACCCCGGGGCAGACCAAGGCGCAGTTGGAGGAAACACATCGACTAACTGGCCTTGGAACGTCTCGGGATCCCCCAGGAGGAAGTCACTTATGTTGCTCTGGAGAGGGAAGTCTGGAGCTCTCTGGTGGAGCTGTTGCCCCCGCAAGCGATAAGATGGTTGGATGGATGGATATCATGCAAAGAATATATTGTTTCTTTAAAACCTTTAAAAATTGGTTTTGTTTGTGATACCGATAAATATGAACTACCGGTATACTATGTGTAAAGTAAAGTATACTACATTTTTCCATTGATCAAAGCCAAACTCAATCGATTGATTCACCATTAAAATAAACATGTTCTGGAAACGCACGCGGCCCACCCATCCGACCGCTTAACACGGCAGCCTTTCAAACAAGTGCACTAAATAATTATTTTAAATGGAGCCCAACCTAATGCGTGAGCGCTTTTTACAATTTGTCTTTGTTGCTGTTCTTCGTTCAGCAGCAACTGCCCATGCAGTTTTGGGGGTTTGTTTGGATGTGTGGGTCCTTCTTTTTCATCTGCAAAACACAGCCAGCCTATAGTGTGCTTTGCCCGAAGCAATTATGACGTCTCTCTCTGGCAATAGTAAAGTCACCAGGCTGAGCTTTCCGTGCTCATTGCCATAGAAACTGGGTAGAGAAGTAGTGTCTTTCTCAACCGATAACGCTGCTGAGGCTTGTTTGGCGGCGCACAGCAGGAAGGCCTTACGCGTACACGTACACGTGCATGCGCGCACACACACACACACACACACACACACACACACACACACACACACAAACACACACACACACACACACACACACACACACACACACACACACACACACACACACACTACAAAGAGTATGGGGGATGGTGGAATCCTGAATCCTTTGAAGTATAGTGCTGGGAGCTGGGCATTGAAATGACATGCATGTGATATGTATGAAAATGAAATACAGGCTAATCTAGGTTAATCTAATATAGGTTAACTAAAAAAAAATATCCACAGGTTACAGGTATATTTAGGGGCACATTTTTTCTTAACTCATTTTGACCCGAGATCAGATTCTATAAAAAATGTCTTCTACATCCTGACAGTTTTCTGAAAAAGCTATGTTTCTATGTCAGTGGTTCTTCGATTTTTCAAAAATCAAATTTTTCAAAAATAGCAGACCTACAAGCTCATAGCGCGCCACTGGGTGGCGCGCTATGAGCTTGTAGATCTGCTATTTTTCAATAGCTAAAGCATAACATAATGTGTTGAGTGAGACTATGGACACAAGGGGCCCTAACTTACGCCCTGCCTTACCCGCTGCCTTACCCGCTACCCACAACCTGTGAATTATGCATTTAACCCATTCTGACCTGAGATCAGATTCACATGAGGTTTCCACTGGACACACACTGGTCTGATTAACCCATTCTGACCTGAGATTAGATTCTAAAAATGTCAGTCGTTCTTCGATTTTTCAAAAAATAGCAGACCTACAAGCTCGTATCGCGCCACTCGGTGGCGCGATATGAGCTTGTAGATCTGCTATTTTTCAATAGCTAAAGCATAACATGATGCCAACACCAAAATGGGTGCCCGTTCAGAATGGGTTAACAGCTTCCACTATCCGTAAACTGTATCTTGCAGCCCCGCTGCCCACTATACATTAGGCCAAGCGGCATGTTTAGAGTTTGTAGATCTGTTATTTGCCGTCTTTGAATTTGATATAGTTCCACAAACCACACTGTGTTGCATATAGTGTTCCTCATGTTGCCTACAGTATTCTATGCATTTGGCTGGAATGGAATGGCTATAATATGTTTCACTCTATGGATGTCTGTGTCTGCCTGCGGGCATGGGTGTGTGTGTGTGTGTGTGTGTGTGTGTGTGTGTGTGTGTGTGTGTGTGTGTGTGTGTGTGTGTGTGTGTGTGTGTGTGTGTGTGTGTGTGTGTGTGTGTGTGTGTGTGCCTGTGCTTTTCCCTCAGGGCGAGGACCTTCATGCAGAGCATAACTTTGATCAATTGTGTGTAAAAAAAATAATTATAATTAAAACTCCCCCCTTCTCTCTCTCTCTCTCTCTCTCTCTGAGCTGCTCATGTCATTACTTACACCTGACCCACTCCAACTCCCCCAGTCTCCCTCCCTCTCTCTTATGTAGATCCCATGCATGGAAAAAACTTGAGTAATCCGTATCAATACTGCAGTGTAGAAATACTCATAACATTAAGTAAATGTCCGGAATCATAAATAAATATAAAAACATACCAATGCTCCATTCTGCGATTTTTTTTTGGAAGGAGGTTGTCAGGTTGTGGCCTCTTGGTGGTGCTGTAATTGACCAATGTGAAAAGGGTGCCATTTCTTCTTACGCCTTTGATGGCAATTGGATGATTTGAAATATCCACCTGTTGGTGGCGCTATAACACAGGCCAATGTGAAAAGGGTGGGATATATTCCTCAGCCTATAGTAGGAAAGTGCGTGAAACATTTCACGTAAATTGCACGCTGCGTTCATGATTAGAGGCTTTTTGTTCAAAACGGGCCAATCCTGCAAACTTTGAAAGCCAATGTTGGCCAATTAGGATGGAATAATAAATATCGCACAGATCCATCTTGGGAACATGACTATACAGATACTGTGTAACGATTTGCGGGATTTTCGGACAACATCTGGAGGAGTAATAACAAAAAGAAATGTTTTACAAAAGTCGGCCTCCTGGTGGCGCTATAAAAGGCAGAAGCAAAACATACTCTCTCCTCATGCCTTCAGCCTGGTGGAGACAAACATACTCTCTCCCCATGCCTTCGGCCTGGTGGAGACAACAAAACATACTCTCTCCCCATGCCTTCAGCCTGGTGGAGACAAACATAATCTCTCCCCATGCCTTCGGCCTGGCGGAGACAACTAAACATACTCTCTCCCCATGCCTTCGGCATGGTGGAGACAACTAAACATAATCTCTCCCCATGCCTTCGGCCTGGCGGAGACAACTAAACATACTCTCTCCCCATGCCTTCGGCCTGGTGGAGACAACTAAACATACTCTCTCCCCATGCCTTCGGCCTGGTGGAGACAACTAAACATACTCTCTCCCCATGCCTTCAGCCTGGTGGAGACAAACATAATCTCTCCCCATGCCTTCGGCCTGGCGGAGACAACTAAACATACTCTCTCCCCATGCCTTCGGCCTGGCGGAGACAACTAAACATACTCTCTCCCCATGCCTTCGGCCTGGTGGAGACAACTAAACATACTCTCTCCCCATGTCTTCGGCCTGGTGGAGACAACTAAACATACTCTCTCCCCATGTCTTCAGCCTGGTGGAGACAACTAAACATACTCTCTCCCCATGTCTTCAGCCTGGTGGAGACAACTAAACATACTCTCTCCCCATGCCTTCGGCCTGGTGGAGACAACTAAACATACTCTCTCCCCATGTCTTCGGCCTGGTGGAGACAACTAAACATACTCTCTCCCCATGTCTTCAGCCTGGTGGAGACAACTAAACATACTCTCTCCCCATGTCTTCAGCCTGGTGGAGACAACTAAACATACTCTCTCCCCATGCCTTCGGCCTGGCGGAGACAACTAAACATACTCTCTCCCCATGCCTTCGGCCTGGCGGAGACAACTAAACATACTCTCTCCCCATGCCTTCGGCCTGGCGGAGACAACTAAACATACTCTCTCCCCATGCCTTCGGCCTGGCGGAGACAACTAAACATACTCTCTCCCCATGCCTTCGGCCTGGCGGAGACAACTAAACATACTCTCTCCCCATGCCTTCGGCCTGGTGGAGACAACAAAGGTACTGTATAACATGGATCATAACATGGAGGCTACGTGGTGGTGAATATCAACAGCTGCACTCGATAACGTTTCACCTTGATACAAGCACAGCAGCACACATCCCCATACCAGCGCCAGGAGCCCAACCCCCCCATACCAGCGCCAGGAGCCCAACCCTCCATACCAGCGCCAGGAGCCCAACCCTGCAACCCTGCAGTGTAACACTTGGCAGAGGCAAGTGAGGAAGCCACCTCTGCTGCCAGATGATCATGCATCACAGATGAGAGAGAGAGAGAGAGAGAGAGAGAGAGAGAGAGAGGTTGTTGCCTCTGTGCGCAGGCAGAGTTGTCTCTGTGTGCACAATGTTGACTTTTGTTTTGTTGTATGTACGCTTTGGCAATGTAGAACATATTTATCATGCCAATAAAGCCTATTGAAATTGAGAGAGAGAGAGAGAGAGAGAATAATAACAGATTTGCAAGCTCACATCACAACATGTTGTGAACTTGTACATTCGCTATTTTCACTATTAACCCATTTTTGGCGGGAACCCCATTTGGTGTTTTGAGCATTATGTTATCTACAAGCGAGTGCCGCGCTATGAGCTTGTAGATCTGCTATTTTGGAAAAGTCGTGAAAATGTGCCGCAAATCTTTGAATATATATTTCAGAGCGAACATTTTTAACAAAAATATTTGCTTCTGGGGGGTCCCTGAACTACATATTTTGAGATGGGGGTCCGTGGCCCAATAGAGATAATTCTGGGGGTCCTTGACATGAAAAAGGTTGAGCACCACTGACATAGAAACACTGGTTTTTCAGAAAACTATTAGGATTTAGAAGCCTTTTTTTAATCGACCTCAGTCGAAAATGGGTTAACACATAAACTCTTCCTTGTTGTCAGTTTGTGTGGAGCCAAAGTCCTGCTTGTTGTTGCATTTGCTCTGAATCGTGATAATCTTGTGATTATTATGGACCATATTTGCTTCGGCAAATGCTGCTTTTCGTACAAGGCCGTTATTAGATAATATCGTAGGAATTAAATGTTTATTTTTACCTTGAAATGTACAGTTGACAAGCAGGAGGCAGATGTTTTTTTCCCCGCCCTCCTCCAATCAGCCCTCAGAGTACTAATTGAACACTTTATCGTATCTCAATCGCTCAGAAATTAATATCACGCTTTGATGGGTTTTTCACCGTAATACCATTTTAATAGGATTGCTAATGATTGGTAGTACCTGTCGTGCGAGGTGTTGTTAATGATTACTTTGTAATTTGGACTTTCAAATACAGTCAGTATTTTAATATATTATCTTTTTTAAGTGGTGCAACCACTTCTACATCCAGCATGCAATGTCCATGTACCTGTGTACCTGTTTGTGATGTGTGTACCTGTGTGAGCACGAGTGGTGTGCGCATGCGTGAAATTGGAACGAGAGAAGTATGTGACATGGCTGCCACCTGCTGGACGCAAACGATACAGAGAAGAAATTGGAACGATACAGAGAAGAAATTGGAACGATACAAATTGGAACGATACAGAGAACCAATAGACGGGAGTTGCACCACTTGGTTCACACTGGTGTGATTTTTTTCACTTCAGCACAAATTTGACCGTATCCACTTTGACGCAAGTTGGAGTACCTTTTCCACCACTGCGAATTACCTGTATTCCTTGGCATCCTATGTATTCAAATTGTCTTAAGGGAGGCCGGGTTAAGTGGACCATGTCATCATGTGACTATGACTCAGCTATAACCATATAAGGACTGGAGTTCCCAATGCAGCTATACGCCCAAATATGGAGTGTGTTGCCTAACCTGAATGTGTTATCATGGCATCAGGCACAAACAAATCAGTCAGCTCCATATAATGGGCACACAAAGGGGGCATATACGGATGACATCAGTGATCTCCATATATGGGCAAATCGGTCGGATCGGAAACTGTAATTGTGTTTTTTTTTTTTTTCTTTTTTAATATATTTTTCATCCCACGATTTTGTACAATCATCTAATGTGATCCTGGGCTCTACACACCCTCCGCCAACCTAGTCCCCATATATGGGGGACAAGGGGAGAGCAACGGACTTGAACTCATGCTTCCTTCATGCCTGAGTGTCCAAGTTGCTCCTTTACACCTGACAGGGGGGAGTTTCCCTGGTTGGACGTAGCGCGTGGAAGGAACACGTTATTCCAACCAGTTCCTTTCCCCTCCATCAGGCGCCCCGGCTGGCCAGGGGGAGGCAGTTTAGTGACCAGGATTACTGCATGTTTTTTGTGAGGGTACCACTACCTACCCTAGGGGACACGGGGAGAACATGCAGAGTCCCGAGCGGGAATCGAACCCAGGACCTTCTAGCTGTGAGGCGACAGCACTACCAACTGTGCCACCGTGCCCCTAAAATAATAGTAATTGTGATTTAGTATTTTTATTTTTGTTTATTTTTTCATCCTGGGAATTCATTAACATTCAGAGCTAAATGGCAAGTCCTCGAGGGTGCTGAACGCATGTCTGCTGAATACGAATTGAATACAAATTGAGCAATCACTTGCTTGATTGCACTCAGTAACAAATGAGCTTTTGTTCGCTCAAACGAGTAGAATAGTCTTGTCTCGTATAAGAACCCATTACTGAGAAAAAAGAAAGAAAGAAAAAATCGATTGTCTAACATTTTCAGTAATCATGGAAATGTATTTACTCTTGGTCCCAAATAAACACATCTTACTTATTATGTACCCTGTATGAAAGTGTACACACCAAATGGACCCTGATGGGTTCCATTTGAACACACTTATGTGGTCCTTGAATTTAAACATTTGCTGGTGTAGAGCATAGAGTATTAAAAGGATAGAGACTGATCTGGCGCGAAGCTCCGCCACCCCCGCTATTCATGTCAGTGGAAGTTGCTCAGTGGCGTTTTGAAGCACCCGGAAGGACCGTCTACTTCCGCCTTTTTTCGATTTGGGCACCACATTTTGGTGCCCAAATGCGGAAGTGCAACCGAGCGCTCAATGTTAAAGCCCAGCTGCACGGGGTTTCCTCGTCATGAATCCACGGGTCCGCCTGCAGTCCTTCCTCTTACCACTAGGGCCCCGTGCTTCAACGTTGGAGCGCCTCACTGGCCCCTTGGTGTAGATCAGTGGTTCCCCAACTCCAAACCTTTTCAGGTCGAGACCCAAAAGAGAGATTAGACGTTTGCCTCGTTAGACTCAAACTAGTGAAAACCCAATGCGTCGCTTCGCGCCACGTTGCGAGCTTGTAGATCGGCTATTTTCACTACAATTTTAACATTTGTTTTCTCATTTTTTAGTTGAGTGAATCGTTATACAATATACATGCCTATTCTTTACCTATAATGACACCCCTGAAAATAGGCATGCCAGTTGTTTATGTCTTGCTGTGGGGTTTATATAAATATTTAAATCAACAAGAGCTTGTGATTAAATAATAACTACGTTGGAATCGATGGAACACAGGATTTTCTTCATGAGAAGTAATGGCGTTGCCAATGGTGTTCTGCTTGACAGTGCTGTATCAGGTCTTTTTTTTTTTGGTCGGGATATTGATGAACATTACATTAAAAATGCAGTGTAAATATACCAGATTTAGCAAAACTTGCTCATTTCCATCTGCAGTCCCCAGACATCAAACATCAAACAATACAAACAGGACTGACATACAGGACATAGCATACAAATACCCAGTACATTTCAAACATAATAAGACTAGTAAGAATAAAAAAAATACGAAAATATTAAACTATTATTAGGGTAGGTTTACGCTAATAATCTCTCTAACACAGCATACAAAAGAACTACACCTAAAACAATCATGAATGGTTGCAGCTTTGGTTTTCAAGCAACCATTTTTTCAGATTGTATTTAAAAGAGGAAAATGAAGCACATTCCCTTATACCCAGAGGAAGTCCATTCCATTTTACACAGCCCTGTACTGAGAGGACATTTTGGCCCAATGTTGTTTGCCGGTGCGGCACTTCGCAGTCTCCTCGAGTTGTTGCTTCTTGAAGTGTTATAGTACACTGTATAAGTGTTATGGTGTCACGTGTGATAGATACCGTATAGAAAGTGAAGTGTGTGTGTGTGTGTGCAGTACATACTGTACAGGGGCAGAGCCGTCCTCTCACAAGTGAGTGCCCCCCACGCAGGTTAATGTCCAGGAGTGAGACCATTTTTCTCTACGCTCTGTAAGAGGTGAAGCCATCTTGTAATGGCCTCTGTGTGAATCCAGCCGTCTCTCCAGGGATAATCTCTCAAACTGCTGGACCGGTCAGCGCTGCCGGTATACTGTAGGTAGTGGTGGACAGTAATAACGTACAGTACATTTACTTGAGTACTGTACTCAAGTATATCTTTTTTTTTAGTATCTGCACTTTTACTTGAGAATTTGGATTTTTTGGATTTTTACTACATGACATGTCAAAGACAAAATAATTTTTTAACTCCACTGCATTTCTAGGAAGGGAGAGAGTATATTATTCAATGAACCTTTTAAGCTCTATTTTAAATAGTGAAAATACCCTGAGTAGATGATAAAATGACCCATTTGTTTTTCTTAAAGTGAAATATCCCTTTAGCCCTGTAAGACCCGGATTAATTTGTACTTGCAAAAAAGAGATTTCAACCTTACTACTACTTTGTACTACTAGGAATTAGGTTAAAAACATATGTTAAAAAAAAAAAAAAAAAAAAAAGTTTGATGAAAATGTTATGCACATTATATAATCATTATATAATAAAATAATATAATAAATTAATAATTTACATTTGGGGGATATATTTCACAATAATGAATAAAACATGTTCTAGACATTCTAATGATCACATATAAAAAAACATATATTACAATTATTTTACTTACTTTTATTAGGGTTAAAGGTCAAAAGTCATAGTTAAACATTGTTAAGCATTGCACAGAGTGAGTCCAGACATTTTTAATTTGTGTGAATTTCAGCCTCTGTGGGGGGTATTTATATGCAAATATCATGACCAATGGCATTGCAATGAAATTGCAATGAACATCACTGATGACGTTTAGGTGAAAAAAATAAAAATAAAAAATAATAATTAAGTAATTAATTAAAATATAATTGTTGCTATAAAGCAACGCTGGGTCTTAGAGGGTTAGTTTTTTATTTTTTTACTTTAACTAAAGTACAAATTTGACGGAGAAACTTTCACAGTTGAGTCATATTTGACCAGGAGTATCAATACTTTGACCCTATAGTACTGGGGTTGAATACTTTGTCACCAGTCGGCCAAGGAAGTGTTGAGTCTTTTTTCACTCAATGGCGGTTGGAATGGGCTCACTGGCCACATGAAGTCTGATGCAGAGAGAAGAGTGATGCAGGAGCTGGTACTGGTACTGGGACCGACGCACAACCTGTCCTGCCAACAGGGCTGAGCCCGATTGGACCGACGCACAACCTGTCCTGCCAACAGGGCTGAGCCCAATTGGACCTACGCACAACCTGTCCTGCCAACAGGGCTGAGCCCAATTGGACCTACGCACAACCTGTCCTGCCAACAGGGCTGAGCCCAATTGGACCTACGCACAACCTGTCCTGCCAACAGGGCTGAGCCCGATTGGCCGGACTGTTGTTAGCCGGGTCTTGGCTGGGTGTTACACACAGCTGCCTTTAGCTACTACAGTATGCCCCTGTGCTTTGGAACAGCCAGCCTGCCTACGGTTCTCTGAATCTGTGGATATTTTTAAACAAAATCTTAAGACACATTTTGATTTAGCATTGCCTTTTCTTAGACCGTTTTACTTGTTCCTTTTTTGATTGATTGATTGATTGAATGATTGATTGATTGATTGATTGATTGATTGATTGACGCACATGAAGCCAAGCTGTAATTAGACAGACCCCATCTGGTTAGTGAATGATTTATTGAAACATCCTCTCCCATATTCAGTTTCCACAAACATAGACACAGCATGATGGACCTATTAATCATAACAAAGACAAGTATATTGTTGCTGTCGGTCAGAAACTTTCATATTTCATCTTTTTATTCATTCATTCTTATATGGACTAGACTAGAAGAGAGAGACATGCATGCACACACACACACACACACGCACACGCACACACACACATCGAAATCCCATTCATTTAGTAGAATCGATTTCCGAATATATTTACATGACTTATTTTAAGCCTGGACCCAAGCCACCCATGCAGGCTCCTGCTGAATCATTTCCATAACACATTTGATTCTGTGAGATAAAAAAGTAGTTTTTGAATATTTAATTATGATTTACTATATTTAATAAATGTATAATTATAAATGTATAGTGACTCATAGGCATAGACTATACGTGACAGCCAGGAATAGTCTTGTGACCACCGGAGAGACGGGTGACAGCCGGAATGTAGACGGCACCCAGGAGCAGTATGGGTTAGCGCCCCAGCCTGTGTCCGCCGCGAGGAGGTAAACCCAACAAACCCTCGGTGAGGCCTTTAGGAGGGCCATTCAAGCCGCAAGCGGAGCCTGCAGCACCACCATGGCTCAGGTGGAGCATGCAGAACCATTGCGGCAAGAATCCACCACTCCTGAATGAAGTGTCTGGTGCTGGGACTCTGGTGCAACGCACAGGTCCTGGACCTGGTGAGAGCAGGAATTGGACCTGGTGAGACGTAGGAGGGGCCCGGACAAGAGTCAACCCACAGAGCCTATAGTCCTTCCACGTGCCAGAAACGTACCTCCCAGTCCCGGCAGAGTATAGTTCCGGAGTAGTTACAACGGATTGTGTGGCCCTGGTCTTGCCCTAATGGGACTGATCGAGGGTAGCTATACTGGGACCTATCGGGACTTGATCAACCCCGGCTGGGTCACCTGAGTGAGGGGTATATGATGTTCGACAGACCCGAAACCCTCGACGACCTTGGGATACATCACTGAGGATACGTCCCAGGTGCATCCATGCCATGTTTTTTAGTTCTAATAAATAGCCTTTGTTTTGCGGTTTTCAAATATTTTTCAGTCTTCCTAATACTGCAATGTAGAACTAGTGACATGCAGTGGTTTAAAGTAACTAAGCACATTTACTTTTGAGGTATTTGTACTTTACTTGAGTATTTTCTACTCCACTACAGCTCAGAGGAAAATTATTGTACTTTTACTCCACTACAGACTGTGAGTGGACGACCCAATAAAGCATTACACTTGTTTACAAGAGGGTCCACGTTGTTCAATTCATCAAAACATTTAGAGACGTACAAATAGACACTTCTAGCCAAAAAGAAAGAAAAAAGCAGCTCACAATGCGCCACGACTCACGATGCAACTCATTGTGCGCTTGTAGATCTGCTATTTTCAAAAGATTTGTATACATTTGAAAACTTGAAATGGGACATTCTGCATATAGTGTTGTATTTTCCAAACTGGACCCTCGTCTGGTTCTGACAGACTGGTACAGTAGTGTGTGCAGGCTGGGTGGTGTGTGGTTCTGAGTTCTGACAGACTGGTAGTGTGTGCAGGCTGGGTGGTGTGTGGTTCTGACAGACTGGTAGTGTGTGCAGGCTGCGTGGTGTGTGGTTCTGACAGACAGGTAGTGTGTGCAGGCTGGGTGGTGTGTGGTTCTGACAGACAGGTAGTGTGTGCAGGCTGGGTGGTGTGTGGTTCTGACAGACTGGTAGTGTGTGCAGGCTGGGTGGTGTGTGGTTCTGACGGACTGGTAGTGTGTGCAGGCTGGGTGGTGTGTGGTTCTGACGGACTGGTAGTGTGTGCAGGCTGGGTGGTGTGTGGTTCTGCGGGCTCCGGGAGAACAATAACGCGACACGAGACAGAATCACGCCAAAGGTTCACAAAGTTTATTACACAGACCGGAACATATATAGTGCTGGATCTTACACTGAGATGTCTCGTATAGCCTATCTATAAAGTATGCTACAGTACAGGCAGTATACACAATATCAAGTACACTGTAACTCAAGTTCAAGTACACAGACTTAGATGTATATACTGTTACTGTACATGGGCAACTTATAACATAACAGTGAGCACTGAGTACTTTTTACTTTTGGTACATCTGCTGACATGACATGACCAAAAATATGGATGCCCGGGTTGAAAGTGCTTCAGCTATAAGTCCCATCATATTTAATCCAAGTCTGTAACCCTGTGAATCAAGATTTAAGCTCCATTTAAATGCTGCATTATTGGATCACCACCAAACCGTTTGGAAAGACTCCATTTCTACATATCCCTCCTGAAAAGAGTTTTATAGAGAAACTGTGTGAGAGAGCTGGAAATTGCATTCCTTTAATCATGCAGCTCCCAACCGGCTGGGATGATAAATAATACCATTTGGTACTTATATATGGAGGGCCATTCACACACACAATGTCTATTTCTCAAATATATTTACAATATTTGTGGGGACATGTGGCATCACAGGCTCACACCTGTGTGAGACCACCACACACACACACACACACACACACACACACACACACACACACACACATACCTCTCTCTCTCTCTCTTGCTGTTTTTTGTTCCCTCTAAGAGAGAGAGGGAGAGAGAGAGAGAGAGACTGAGATGAGAGGGAGAGGGAGAGAGAGAGAGAGAGAGACTGACTGAGAGGGAGAGACTGAGAGAGAGAGAGAGAGAGAGGGAGAGAGAGAGGGAGAGAGAGAGGGAGAGAGACTGAGAGAGAGACTGAGAGAGAGAGAGAGAGAGAGGGAGAGAGACTGAGAGAGAGGGAGAGAGGGAGAGAGAGAGAGAGAGAGAGAGAGAGAGAGAGAGAGAGAGACGCCCTCACACGAGAGAGAGAGAGAGTGTATGGTGACTGACGGCAGGCAGGCAGGAGAGGAGGACGAACCGGGTGAAATGCGCCGTGCTTTTTGCCGCCTCTGCTGCTTTTTACGAGAGAATTAAGAAGACGCGATGTGGTGATGTGCCATTACGTTGTGGAACGCACGGATATAGATTAATTCAACGAATGAATACATTATATAGCCATGCATGAATGAATAAATTAATGAACGAACGAACGAACGAATAAGGAATCTTTTTCTCTGTCAGAAGAAGAGTCGCCAACGCGTGATAACGAAACGCCAAAAACGTATGTATTGTTTTCGCTTATTTTCTTATGTCTATTTTCCGACAATGCCGAATTGAGAGAGAGAGAGAGAGAGTGCGTGTGTGTGTGTGTGTGTGTGTGTGTGTGTGTGTGTGTGTGCCCGTGCGTGTGTGCCCGAGCGCGTGTGTTCTTCAGAAATGTATGCGTGCGCGAGAGTCGATGGAAGAGACGCACGTTGCTGTCATGTTTGGTGATTGGTTTTGGTTTCGTCGCCAGCCTAGTATAGACAGTATAATAGGCTCCTGTGCGTGCGTGTGCAAGAAAGTCACTATAGCCGTTCATCATGGAGTTTGATGGTAAACCAAAACCATGCACTTTAATATAACCCTCTATTCTTAAACCAAAAATAACTGAGTTGCAAATGTATAGGCCTACTTGGAGACGCTTTCCCCCTGGCTGTATAGACCTAACGCCCAAATAATAAGCCACCCACCCCCAAATAATAATAATAAATAGCCCAATTAAAAATACCCCCCGTCTCTGCGAGCTCGATCATAACAACGCATCGATGCGAGCACACCGAGGGACCCATGAGAGAGAGACCCGCATGCGGTCACTGACCGCGGTGACCAGATGGCTCAGGTGCGTCTCTGAGTCCAGACAGTCCTCCGATGCATGTCGCTGCTGCTGCCTAGTACAGCGTGTCTCCCACTCTGTCCAGAGTAGAAAATAGCAGATCTTCAACAAGCCCACAACGCGTTGCACTAGCGCAATGTGGGCTTGTAAACCGCTATTTTTTGTTGCACGGGGAGGGGAGCGCGCAACCAAGACGCCTAGGTATAGGCTTCATAACCGAGAGACCTGGGCAGCATGGTGCCGTGCGCTTTCTTCTTACAGATTCTCCATTACCATTCAGGGGATAAAACGGAGCTTAGGGGATGCCGTGAGAGTCCCATGAGCACCGCACATGAGTACCACTATATGTGAACAGTCAGTGCTTCTCAAACATTAATTGCTAATGTGTATTTTTGTCGCAGAGAAAACATTTCTTTCTGCCAGGGTTCACCCATAAGAGAAGATGTGGTGTTCTGTCCCTTAATTCACCCTTCAATGAAAAAAAAAAGAGAAGAATCCACCTTCTATTTTCAACAACAACACATTGTATTATATGTCGGCTATGTTAGAGACCCAAAATTAAAGTGTTGAAACTGATTTTTGACGCTATACACGACCCTTATAACGGTGCTTATAAAAAGTGCTCCTCGGAGCACAGATCTCCACCAGGTCAGGAACGTTTGTGACGTTTTGAAAAAAATGTGCATGGCCTCCATGACCATGAGGATCACTTTAAAATGGTCAAGTGGCATTTATTCCTTTAGCCTATTGCGAATGTGCGTGCATGCGCCGTGCGCAGTTTCACCGCAATCGGACGCTGCATTCATAATTTGCGGCATTTTGTTGTATGTCCACTTACGTATGTATACGTGTCTGTCCATATGTCCACGTATACTGTCTGGTGTCCGAGCACGGAAAGCTGCGACATGCGGTAACTCTGTCATGTCTCGACCGTTTCGGATGCGGGAAGGCTCAACAGAACTTGGGGGAGGCCACCTGGGCGCGATCCTGGGGGTCTGGACGCTCCAGGGACCCCCCACACGGCAACTCTGTCATTTCTCAGTTCATGCAGGTGTGATTATTGATGAAGAGATTGGTGTAGGTGATGCTGTTGAAATTATTAGGCTACAGTTATGTATAATACATAAGTGAGAATGGCGACGAAGAAGACGGTGCTATTAATTTCTTGTGGATGACATGCTACGATCATGCATGCCGATGGTGTTGATGATGATGAACTCTTGAGTATAGTTGTAAATAATTAACGATTAGGGCATGATGTCGCCCTCTTAATAATTCAACGATCCAAGCTGTCCACGGAAATGTGGTGGGCTATACATCGGTGGGCTAATTCATTCCCAGTGACAGCAAGTTGTTTAAAATGATTGATTAGGCTATTATAGACTTGAATAGGGATCTTTTTTTGAAGCTTAACTTATTTCATATAACATTAGATCCAAAGTGCACGGACTGTAAAAGCAATATTCCCATAAGTCTGCAGTGTTGTGTGCAAAGCCAATAGAGCACAGCAGCAGTGGGTGTGGTTTTTCTGGGCCCACTGAAACATCGTCCATTCTCCAAGACATTTTTAGAATCTGATCTCAGGTCAAAATGGGTTGTTTTGCCAACTATTCAAGAGCCCACATGCCATATCCTCATGACACGCCAGTGGCCCCCGGGCCACAGATCGGTGTAATATCCTCATGGCCCGCCATCTGTGGCCCCCAGGGGCCACAGATCGTTGTAGTGACATTTCTCATCCTTGTAGTGGTTATTAGTTCATGGTGACCTTCTCCGTTTTGCACCTGTCCTGAAGGGCTCCGTGCTTTCAGGGGTCTTGGCTCGGTGTCTTCTTGACTGGAAACGAAAGCCAAATTCCAATACCCCAAATCTCGACCACTCGCTCACTCACACTCGGTCACTCCAGCATGGCCGTGTTATGGTGAAATCGGTGACCTGCTGAAATATGTGACAATCGTGTTGACATCACATAATGTCAGTGTCCGAATGTACATTTTGTGGTTTGTTTATTAGCAGAGTTCAACCTAGCGGTTTTCAGGCCACGTATTTAAAGACCTCCATGTAAGTTATGTGAAGTCCACAAGAGGGTCACATATTGCGGCAGGTCACCAATTTCACCGTAACTCCACCATGCTGGAGTGAGCAAGTGTGAGTGAGCGAGTTGCCGAGATTTGTGGTATTGGAATTTGGCTCAAGAGAAGCTTCTTGACATTTGGAACTATAAAGGCACACAAATATGTTCATTCTGCAAACACAGCAGGGCTGTCTGTCGTGGGAAATGTCCTTTATTGACCCTGATTTATTTAGTCTTACATTATAGCACCCTGGTTTGGGAGGATTTGTTGTAAGTACAGGCAACAATTAAACACTCTCTGTGTGTGTGTCTCTCTCTCTCTCTCTCTCTCTCTCTCTCTCTCTCTCTCTCTCTCTCTCTCTCTCTCTCTCTCTGTCTGTCTGTCTGTCTGTCTGTCTGTCTGTCTGTCTGTCTGTCTGTCTGTCTGTCTGTCTGTCTGTCTCGCTGCCAACTAATCTTGTAACAGTCCCAACACACTATGTCCTTACTGTAAACAGTCATTAGGAGCTGG
>NC_139716.1:14306882-14324689 GCF_964188405.1 Protomyctophum parallelum | reverse complement strand
GTTCTGGACTTTTACTTACAGCTATGAGTAAAACATGCTTTTTCCACCACTGCCGGCGTGCACATGTGTGGATGAGGCCAAAAACTGCATGCATGTGTGTCTGTCTGTGGAGGTGTCTAACTCCACAGAATCCACCCATCCAAGTATCGGTGAAAGTTGAGAAAGAGACATTGCGGTGGCAATTTTCCTGGTCCGTCACAATATGTCTCATGGTTTCAAAACACGTGGGGATCCAGTTATAGCATCACATTTAGGAAAAGACCTGCGGTTAGAATGACACATTTAGAGGTTAGCCTTTCTACACTCATAGTGCGTACATGATCAGCCATTTTCACGTGTGTGTGTGTCAGTGTTGTTTTCGTCAGGACTGACGATAACGTAAATGACGACGTCAACGCCCCTTTTTCCAGGACTAAGACGGACTAAAACGAACGACCCTAAAATATTTCGGGACAAGACTGACGCTGACGAGCTAAATACCGTAGCTCTGTTTGATGACGATGACGAGACGTGTGTGTGTTATTGTTGACAAGACGAGGCTACACGAAAATGTTAGTGGATTTTGACGAACAAAGTTTTAAATGCATGAAAATGTTCCGCCAATAATGTCACTGAACTCGCCGCTATCCTCCTCTCCAGTCTCCTTTCCTAGTTGGTCACGCCCATCTGCATGCATGCACACACACACACACACACACACACACACACACCGTCCCATTTCGACTCCCTGTGTGTGTGCGTGTCCTCTTCAGACCACCACCAGACTCGGGGAAGCCGGCACCGCTATGATCACTTTGCTTGTCCCCGTGGATTGGAAATAGGATTTAAAAGGCTATCCGATGATAGCGTGGATTACAGCACAGTTGTGTGCAATTATTCAATAAAGAATTCACATATCACCGCACCTCGTCAAGCCTCCAGTGTCGGCTCAATGCGAAACATGTTGCACCGAGCCTAGCCTGGAAGCTAACGTCAATCAACAACAACTCTGGTCCATAGTGTAGTTAGGACTCATGAGTTCTATGGTACTTAATTTGATCCTTTCCCCTCACTCACACCCGCGGAAGCTGTGCAGGCAGCCCCTCGTTTTTAACATAAAAAAGATGTGAAAGCCTACTTTCCTCCTAACACTATGGATCAGAGCTAACGTTATTCCAACTCCCAGTAGCAGTTCAAGTACCCGACCAGATGACATGGTTTCTAACTAAACGGTTATGGCCAAATAAAATGTAAAATCTACTATGGCTGTTACTGTATGCCCACGGAAGAAACACAGAGGTGTTTTCTTATGGTCATGTCACATATTTGCTGCACCAATTGAAGCCCCCCCCCCCAAACCCTGTAGGATGCATTCCCCAAAACTCAGAGACATGCCCCCACCATCCAAAGCTTCAATATTACTTTCCCCAGCTATTTATTTTTATTTACTTAGTGTTTTTCCTTTAATAAAGTTGTTTTTGATTCATGTCCCCCTTGTAAAGCATTTTTGGGTACTCAGAAAAGCTGTATATAAATTATTAATTTTGAGATATTATTACTACAAAAACAATGTTTATTGCTTAAACTTCACTATTCATTGATTCACTAGTATACCCAAATCCATTAAAAAAATGGCTCTCTCACAGTTCTTGGGTCAAATAATGATATGCGATTAAAATGTGATTAATCGAAATTAACTACAAAGCCTCTGATTCATTAGATTTTTTTTTAATCGAGTCCCAGCTCTAATTAATAATATTAATTAATTTTAATAATATAGACATTTTATTTAAAGATTTTTTTTATTTTTTGACAAACTGGACTAAAACCTTTTACTAAAATGACTAAAACTGACTAAAACCCTTAGGAGTTTCCGTCGACTAAAACTATCAAGGATAGAAATGACTAAGACTGACTAAGACTAATTAAGCATTTTTCCAAATGACTAAGACTGACTAAGACTAATTAAGCATTTTTCCAAAAGACTAAGACTGACTAAATCTAAAAAATGCCTGCCAAAAACAACACTGGTGTGTGTGTGTGTGCGCGTGCGAGTGTGCGTGCGCGTTGTGAACTTGTGACTCTATCCCAGGGATGTTGTCGTGCATCCTGTCGTGGTTTATAGATCAATGCAGAGATGGTTTGAATCCTGACAGTTTGACACGGCCTCCGAATAGAGAGGAAGCAGTCAAGCTGCATTGATTGATTTATGAACACACAGAGAGAGAGAGAGAGAGAGAGAGATTTCTCCTATTTGGCCCAAAGGTTTTATACCAAGTGAATGCAAAACATTGAAATGCTGCTGTAATTTCTTCCAAAAGTTTATCCCTACCCAACCTATCCTATGTTCATACTGTATGTATGTATAAAGAAAGAAAGATGCAAAAATGCACAATTCTTATGGTTGCATAAGATATATTTGTCTTTGTTGCAATGTATCACAGGTCCGTTTTACACATATTTTATACCCATTTGTGCATGCATTTCGTTCAACGTTTGCTTTCTTGGCGATGTAAACGTATGTTTACTAATGCCAATTGTATTGAATAGAGAGAGAGAGAGAGAGAGAGAGAGAGAGAGAGAGGATAAGGACAACACATTTCCATTGTTTGCTTCACACTCACAAGGTTATTGATATTATTAGTATATTGTTTAGACAGATGACGCTAGGTCCTTGGTTTACTGTGAGATCCACTGTACTAGATACACTGTACTGTAGATACACTGTACTAGATACACTGTACTGTAGATACACTGGTCCTTGTTTTACCTGTGAGATCCACTTTCAGGTCACTCTGCCTTCTGTCTGTGATTACCTTGCTTACTGTACTGTACGCTAAATGAATGCCTATATTGTAAATACACATATATAAGGCTGGGGAGGATCGACCAAATTAGAAATACAACAAGTAAGACGCGCAAACGCGGGAAGCGAACGCAGCTCGTGTGTTTACAGACAGTGTCGTTGTTAAGCAGCGGCGGGTGGTGTAACAGCGGGACACAGACATTCAGTGTCGTTGTTAAGCAGCGGCGGGTGGTGTAACAGCGGGACACACAGACATTCAGCCCTTGCTGTCTAGCTGCGCCCTCTGGTGTGTCGTTGTTGAGCAGCAGTAAACAGGACTGTGACTGCTTAGCTAACGTTATTTATTTTACATTATTTGAAAATTCTATTTCTCCCCAGAGAGTGAGCTAGCGAGCACGCTCTAACACAAGGGTGCCCACACGTTTTGGACTTTCAAAATGACCAGCTCAACAAGATCTACCCACCAAAAAAACAATTAACCCATTCAGGGACGAAATTTTAAATACATGTTTTCTAAATCGTGACAATTTTCTGAAAGATTTGAGGCCATTTTAACGATTTTTCAAAAATAGCAGACCTATACGAGTTCTATGAGCTTGTAGATCTGCTATTTTTCAATAGCTAAATTATAACATAATGTTTAAAACACCAAAAGGGGTTCCCGCCCCAAAATGGGTTAAATATGTATCTGAGGGGACTTTGGAATACCGGAGCTGGCGTTACATATAAGACAAAAATGCACTTGGAATGTGAAATAGAGCGGGAGAAATGGAATAGGTAGGGGTTTGTTGTTTTAATTTGTAATGCTACCAATGTTTTTGTACACACAACAACACTCTTGAAAACAAAATAGGCCTATTGCATTGTGGGTTTGAGCTGACCCTTTTGATGTCAATCAATCAATCAAGTCACCTTAATTCAAGTGGCAGATGCCACTATTTCGATTAAAGGTATATTCAGTGATTTCACTTAATTCAAATATCACTTATTTTTTTGTTTTGTTGTGATAATCCTCCCTACTATAGAGTGTGCTGGCCATATAAGGAGTTCCTCCCTGTCCCCAGTTAACCCCTGGGGGTCAAAAAACCTTAGGTTTCGTTTTTGACTCTCTATCCTGATTGGACGAAAGGCTGGGTCCCACAGCCAAAAACGAAACCTAAGGTTTTTTGAGTGAAATCACTGAATATACCTTTAAATATTCCTTAGGCACATGTCATGTGATCTACTGGAGGATCGCGATCTACCTTTTGGGCACCCCTGCTCTAATAGCTCCGACAGTGGTCAAACATTCAGCGGGGGGTATAGGACAGCCATGTGACATGATAGTGCAGCGTGTCTTCGGCTATTTTCGGCAAACACTCCACCCAGATACAGGCTGAAGTGGTTCAAATGGGTCTCTTAATTCCTCTGCCTCCCTCTCTTCACCAACCCTGTCATGGACTCCCTCCCTCCACCCTGCTCGGCCTCTAATTTGCTCTGTCTCTCTGTCTGTCTGTCTGTCTCTCTGTCTGTCTGTCTGTCTCTCTGCCTGTCTCTCTGCCTGTCTGTCTCTCTGCCTTTCACCCTGCCGTCACCAGTGGTGGAAAGTACCCTAACTAAGTACATTTATTTAAGTACTGTACTGTACTTTTATGTATATAAAGCTGAAGTGGGTATGTTTTGTCATGTAACTAGTAACTAAAGTTTTAAAATAATTGTAGTGGAGACGTACAATATTTTGATCCGAGATGTAGTGGAGTAGATGCAAAAGTGCTGGAAATTGGAAATACTGAAGTAAAGTACAAATACCTCGAAGTTGTACTTAAAAAAGTACAGAACTTGAGTAAATGTACTTATCCTCTATGTCAGGGGTGGGCAACTTTGACGATGGAGAGGGCCACAATATTTCCACACTCACTCCCTAGGGCCATATATATTACTGTTGTAGCAAAAATAGTTGCTATATTCCTATATATATTAATTTCAAATGCCTTTAATTATACTTTCATTATGTTGTTGAATTGTAAACAGCTGAAATCAATAATATATCAGTATTCTGACATTAACCTGAGGGCCACATTAAGTGAAGGTGGGGGCCGCAATGTGGCCCCCGGGCCACCAGTCGCCCACCCCTGGTCTATATGTGCTTCCATCACTCACCTCCTGTCACCTCCTCCCTGTCCATTTCCCATCAGCCCCGGCTCCCATATTAACTCTTTATTACTGTCTGTCTGTCTCTGTCCTGCCGATGCTCGCTCTGCACTGACAAACTCTCCTCTCCTCTCCCCTCCTCTCCCCTCCCCTCCTCTCCTCTCCTCTCCTCTCCTCTCCTCTCCTCTCCTCTCCTCTCCTCTCCTCTCCTCTCCTCTCCTCTCCTCTCCTCTCCTCTCCTCTCCTCTCCTCTCCTCTCCTCTCCTCTCCTCTCCCCTCCCCTCCTCTCCTCTCCTCTCCTCTCCTCTCCTCTATATCATGGTGGTGTGCATGGCGTTCTCAGACAGATCCAATCTGCTCTATTATATATATCCATCCCGTGGCAGTGAGTTTGTGAGTAATCTGTCGCAATAGCATGAGACGAAATCTGCCCCTTGTATAATCTGATAAGAACACACACACACACACACACACACACACACACACACACACACACACACACACACACACACACACACACACACACACACACACAGAGCCAATAATCCTGCCCAGCAACATTCCTTGCATGACTGGAGGGTCTTTCTGTGTGTGACGTGTGTGTTTCCGTTAGTGTGTCTGTTATTGTCACGTGGAAACCTTGTAAGGCTAAAACAATTAATTAGACAGTTAGAAAATGTCAAAAATAATTGTATCCGGGTTCCAACCAGTGTTCATGTTGTTGCCTAAAGCCCAAACCACACCAATGATTTGCCATGCAACTCCTCAGTTGTTGAATGTAGTTGCAAGCAAGCACAGTGCCGGCCCGCCCTATACAAACTACGCAACTGTCTTCTAGGGACCCGGGAGTTGCTAAATAATTAGCTGTCAAAAACGACCCTGCAGGTTTCAATACATCCAAATACACTTACAGTGTATTGTTTAGTCACAAGCGCTTGTTAATACTTTCCATTGGTTCAATCTTTATAAAAAACGCACAAATTTAACTACTTTCACTTGAAGAAACTTGTCGGCTTATGTATCAGTTATTTGTGCTATTTTGTGTTTAATGTATTGAAAACATTTGAAGTTTGAGTTGAAATATGGAATTATGATTATGTTTCCGCCCCAGCGACCATTTGTTGTGTGCGTGCGTGCGTGTGTGTGTGTCCTTTTTAGAGGATGCAGTGCTTGAATTATAGAGGGGATGACGATGGTGTGTGTGTGTGTGTGTGTGTGTGTGTGTGTGTGTGTGTGTGTGTGTGTGTGTGTGTGTGTGTGTGTGTGTGTGAGGGTGTGTGTGTGTGAATTAATGAAGTGAAACAAGGGACAGGAATACAGGCCCTCCTAAATCATAATCCACTCTGTTGTCACGACATCACATCATTCTGTTCTCTCTCTCTCTCTCTATACATAATCAGTACTTTATACTTTCAAGTACATTTTGATACCAATACTTTTGTAGTTTTACATTTTGAATTCCGGAATTTTACTTAGTATTTAATATTCACTCTAGTATTTCTACTTTGCAGTAGTGACACTTTTCCACCATTTTAGTTTCACTGACTCTTGTGAGACTCGTGACCTTTTTAACCCATTTAGACGATTCTAAAAGTATGGCTTCTAAATCCTAAAAGTTTTCTGAAAAACCTTATGTTTCCATGTCAGTGGTGCTCAACCTTTTTCATGTCAATGTTTTTGGCCGCGGACCCCGATCTGAAAATATGTTGTTCCATTGATCCCTCCCCAGAAGCAAAGATTTGAGTTTAATATATATTCTGAAATAATATATATTCAAAGATTTGCGCCACATTTTCACGATTTAAAAAAAACCTAATAGAAACTACAGCCTTTGTCTTCCTGGAATGTTTGCAATTAAGCTTAAATAGAAGCCGCTGTAGACATACAGTAAATGACACCACACTGATTAGAGGTCCCATTGTCAGCGATCCAGTCAGTAAGTTAGAATAGCCAATAACCAAATCATACATGTTGCTTAAACACATTTTAGGATAAAACACAATGATGTCCAGAACCTATTTCCATCGTGCCTCCTCTGTAACGGAAATAAGCCCTGGACCATACACATGTAGATGAAGCTGAATAATGAAAAGAATAACATGAAAAAGAGACACTGCTCTTTAAGATAAATGAGTCTAGAATGTTCTTTTCTGAAAGTTCCTTCTGGACTTCCAAGGGATTTCATCTGCAGGCGACCACAGCGCGCTGAGAATCCATCATGTGGGGGGAAGCATTGAGCTAATGAATGGCGCTGTTCCATGAAACGTAATTAGTTTCACAACACCTCCGTCCATCGCTCGTCCCCGATCGAGGGAGAAATCAAACTCGCCGTCCTGCTCTTGTTTTGTTGTCCAAGCGCCTGCAGCGGTGGAAAAATGACTCTGTGCGAGACCGCTTTGGTAGAGGTTTCAAGGTTCACGGTTCAAGGTTCTTTATTATTTGTCTCCCGAGGAAGACATTTGTCTTAGACAAAAGGGCCCGCATGCGAGGGAGGGAGAGAGAAAGAAAAGTGCCTCCTTCAGAAGCTAGCAAGAAGCGTGTGTAGTTTGCTTTGTCATGATATAACTCCAAATGTGGACAAGACATACTAATAATAATAAAAAAAGAACTGCTAGTGATTACAAACTGATGAT
This sequence comes from Protomyctophum parallelum, assembly GCF_964188405.1. Classification (NCBI taxonomy): domain Eukaryota; kingdom Metazoa; phylum Chordata; class Actinopteri; order Myctophiformes; family Myctophidae; genus Protomyctophum; species Protomyctophum parallelum. The sequence continues at coordinate 14,317,141 of NC_139716.1, read as the reverse complement.
CCAAAATATGCTCCTCGTTGACCTACATTATACGCTGAAACGGCTCTCGAAGTCACTTTGGGTGAATTACATAACATTTGCGTGACTGTCCACAAGTATAAATTCAGCTAACAGATGGCGAGTTAAGCACTTGTACTTTTGACATTTTGTACTTCTGGAGGTGAGAGAACACAATTCTGCCAGCCGCGTGGGGCCCCACAGGGCCCCGCAGGGCCCCCGGGACACTTCCTAACACAGTGTCAGGGCCCCGGGACACTTCCTAACACAGTGTCAGGGCCCCGGGACACTTCCTAACACAGTGTCAGGGCCCCGGGACACTTCCTAACACAGTGTCAGGGCCCCGGGGACACTTCCTAACACAGTGTCAGGGCCCCGGGACACTTCCTAACACAGTGTCAGGGCCCCGGGACACTTCCTAACACAGTGTCAGGGCCCCCGGGACACTTCCTAACACAGTGTCAGGGCCCCGGGACACTTCCTAACACAGTGTCAGGGCCCCGGGACACTTCCTAACACAGTGTCAGGGCCCCCGGGACACTTCCTAACACAGTGTCAGGGCCCCGGGACACTTCCTAACACAGTGTCAGGGCCCCGGGACACTTCCTAACACAGTGTCAGGGCCCCGGGACACTTCCTAACACAGTGTCAGGGCCCCGGGACACTTCCTAACACAGTGTCAGGGCCCCGGGACACTTCCTAACACAGTGTCAGGGCCCCGGGACACTTCCTAACACAGTGTCAGGGCCCCGGGAACACTTCCTAACACAGTGTCAGGGCCCTGGGACACTTCCTAACACAGTGTCAGGGCCCCGGGGACACTTCCTAACACAGTGTCAGGGCCCCGGGACACTTCCTAACACAGTGTCAGGGCCCCGGGACACTTCCTACCACAGTGTCAGGGCCCCGGGACACTTCCTAACACAGTGTCAGGGCCCCGGGACACTTCCTAACACAGTGTCAGGGCCCCGGGACACTTCCTAACACAGTGTCAGGGCCCCGGGACACTTCCTAACACAGTGTCAGGGCCCCGGGACACTTCCTAACACAGTGTCAGGGCCCCGGGACACTTCCTAACACAGTGTCAGGGCCCCGGGACACTTCCTAACATGCTTTTCCTCACACGAAAGCATCAAAAGTATAAAAGACTCACAAGCTGGAAAAACGCAGGGCAAAGTGCATGACTTATTTCATATGTTTACATAAAATGTAATGACTTCACACGGTCCATGGAATGTGACTCATTAGCCTGGCGTAGCGATGCTAATGTCTCTGTGTGGATATTTAGTCTCAGTGTTATATAGACATACTGGGCTCTGATTGGTCAGAGCCTGGTTCCAGACGAATCTGGTTGGCTCGTCACCATTTCGGCCGTGATCATCAAAGTAGGGGCCTGATTTAATCTGCCTGGGGCAATAATTATGCATTGTAGAGGCAGATGAAGGCTCTAGGTGAGGCTAAGTGACCCATGGTGTTGAGCATTTGTTGGGATGCCGTTTGTGGCGCTCATAACCTCATAACCTATTGATATTACAGCAATTACACGTTGGTTGGTGAGTCCAGGCCCCTGCTGTACTCCTGTATTCAGACCAGTGGTGGAGAAAGTATTAAAATGTTTTACGTAAGTAAAAGTAACAATACTGCAATATAGAAATAAATACACCGTAAGTAAAAGTAAAAGTCCAGAATGGAAAATGTACCAAAAGTTCTTTTTTTAAAGCACTCATTATGCAAAAGGTCTAATTTACAGTTTATTTGAAAACTATATATACATATAAATCATATCATGAAATCATATCATATCATGAAATCATAAAATCTGCAAAGTAACTATAGTAGTTTCAAATAAATCTAGTGGAGAAAAAAAGTATACAATATTTGCCTCTGAGATGTAGTGGAGTAGAATAAAAGTAGTCTACTGGCGCTACGAGCTTGTAATGTATAGGTCTTCTATTTTAGAAAAATCGAAGAACAACTGACATAGAAGCATAGCTTTTTCAGGAAACTGTCAAACAGACATTTTCAGAATCTGATATCAGTAGTATATCAAAGTACAAATAAAAACCTCAAAAAGTACAGTGGCCTACTTGGGTAAATGTATTTAGTTACTTTCCACATGAACATAAACGGTATAGCCGTTATCTTCGTCCAAGCGCGTGATCTTTGTTTCACGTCTTTCTGGATAAAGACCTTTAAGATGAATAAAAATGATAAACGGTAATAATAATAGATTAGGGGCTTGGCACAATGTATTCCACGGGCTTAAGCCCCTTAAGCCCCTTCCCTCTCACGGTGCCTCTGGGTAGGACGGACGTGTGCGTCAGTGCCAACTAAGTGTGTGTGTGTGTGTGCGTGCGCAGTGCGCATGTTGCGTGCATGTGTGTGTGTGCGCGGAGTAGTTAGAGGATAGTATGGATCCTGAGGAAGTGCACTGTGTGCCCATGCAACATTAGCAAGAAATGGAAGTCTTAGCACTTTACACACACACACACACACACACACGCACACACGCACACGTGGGATGCATCATAGCTTGTGTTTGCGTATAGTGTGTGTGTGTGTGTGTGTGTGTGTGTGTGTGTCAGCGTGAAAATGTCCATGTGCTCACATCCACAGAAAGCCTGCGTGGCAGATTATGGTGGTGGTGTGTTGCGTAACCCCATATGTGTAATATGCATTATGAGGGCATGCATACATTACATGATGATGGAGGGGATTACCTAAAGCCACAATCCACGATCAGCCAAACTGTCAAACTGTCACGGCCAGTTAGACTTTCAGAGGAAAAGACTCCACGGCTATATGACATGGCTCTCTCTCTCTGTCTCTCTGTCTCTCTCTCTCTCCCCCCGGCCCCAGATGGTAAACTGGAAGAAAACGAGCACTCCTTTTTAGGGATGCACCGACATGGAAAGTCTTGGCCGATGCCGATGTTTAACCCATTCTGACCTGAGATCAGATTCATACGAGGTTTCCACGGGACACACACTGGTCTGATTAACCCATTCTGACCTGAGATCAGATTCATACGAGGTTTCCACGGGACACACACTGGTCTGATTAACCCATTCTGACCTGAGATCAGATTCTAAAAAATATGTCAGTCGTTCTTCGATTTTTCAAAAAATAGCAGACCTACAAGCTCGTATCGCGCCACTCGGTGGCGCGATATGAGCTTGTAGATCTGCTATTTTTCAATAGCTAAAGCATGACATGATGCTAACACCAAAATGGGTTCCCGTTCCAGAATGGTTTAAAATAATTAATAATTCAGCCGATAGCCCATACATATTAACGATGTCTGTTTATTACCCACTGAGCAATATAGTTGTCTGTTTGATGTCTGTCTGAAACCGGGCTATAACTGGTCTGAAAATGAACGTTTATTAGACGTTGATTTATTGATTAGCTGTTTTTTTAAACGTTTATATAGACCGCCTATATTTATATCTGTCGTTTCAACGTCTAATCTAAGCCTAGACCGCTAAAAAAACCTTCATTTTCAGAGCAGTTATAAGTTATAACCCATTTTTAGACTGCCATTAATACTTATATTTTAGACATCTAATAACCAGTGGGTAGTTTTTGGTGTTATTATATTTCCCCCTTTTGTGCCAAACAATTATTCATTATGAGAAATAACTGTTCAAAATCAGCAGAAAGAAGAATTAGGAAAGAAAACAGAAAGTTCCTTATTAACCGAGAAGGCTGGTTTCTACTTAAGACTTAAAACTTATTGCTGTAATTACTCACCAGTGGGTTCAGCTTGTTTGTTACAAGCTCAATAACTCAAGCAATTATATACTTAAATAGAATACAGCGGCACAATACAAAGTTCATCTTTAAAAGTAAGCAAACCCAGATTAATGTACCATAAAAGAGCACATTTTGTTCTACATAAACATGTTTGTCATGATTCCCCGCAGTGAGAATGGCAAACACCGTATAGGGCATGCAGCGCTTCTCAAAGTGGTGGTCCATGAGGGACCCCCGGGGTGGTCCAGGGACCCCCGGGGTGGTCCAGAGACCCCCGGGGTGGTCCAGAGACCCCCGGGGTGGTCCAGAGACCCCCGGGGTTCGTTGGGGGGCTTCCGAATGGACCCGTTTATACAGTATACGGGTCAAAGTCTGAGAAGCGCTGATTCAGAGTTTATACAGTGTTTGCGGACCGTCGTTTTACAGATCTGTGATTGTGTCTTTATGGAGACGGTGTAAGTTATTAGCCTGCAGCTCTGCAGCTCTGCAGCTCTGCTCATTAGGTTGGTTGGCCTGCAGCTCTGCAGCTCGATCTGCTCATTAGGTTGGCCGGCCTGCAGCTCTGCAGCTCTGCAGCTCTGCTCATTAAGTTGGTTGGCCTGCGTGGGCGTGAATGAAACATTAATCTGACACCCTGGATTCCTCTCCTCTCCTCTCCTCTCCTCTCCTCTCCTCTCCTCTCCTCTCCTCTCCTCTCCTCTCCTCTCCTCTCCTCTCCTCTCCTCTCCTCTCCTCTCCCCTCCCCTCCCCTCCCCTCCCCCCCCCTCCCCCTCCCCCTCCCCTCCCCTCCCCTCCCCTCCCCTCCCCTCCCCTCCCCTCCTCTCCTCTCCTCTCCCCTCCCCTCCCCTCCTCTCCTCTCCTCTCCTCTCCTCTCCTCTCCCCTCCCCTCCCCTCCCCTCCTCTCCTCTCCACTCCAGTGGTTTTCACTTCAGCCTTTTTCATATCAGACCTGTTAGGTCGAAACATGTTGTCAGTTGCCTTTTAATTTAATAAAGGCGTTTCTCAATGTTTAACCTTGTGTGCCCGGATCCTTCTCCTTTCATCATGTATTGATCCCGTGTTTTGCTCCGTGCTTTATCATTATCACATCCTCCATCGAGCACCTGGTTAATTCCCCTTTTTTTCCCTCTAAGGCCCGTTATTATTTCCAGCCTTTGAGCCACGGACCACTATTTGATGAGATTTAGACGTGCTGACCCAAAACTAACGAATTTTCTTATCGTTGGATAGGATTTTAACTCTTGATAGCGTAACATGAAACCAAATAGACCTGTAAAGGATGGAAAGTGGATTCTTTACACACACATACTGTATGCACAAATACCCGTACACACACACACACACACACACACACGTGTGCGCGCACGCGCACAAACACACAGCACCTCACAATCAAGCGCAATCAGTTACAGTACCAATTAAATGCCTCAAAGAGGAATTAGCAGCTATATGTTTCCCCTATAGCTTCCGAAGATGGGGCCACACACACACACACACACACACACACACACAAGCAGCTGTTCATCAAGGAGTATTCACATCTACGGTATGTATAGAAGCCTGCGTGCGTGCATGCGTGCGTGTGTGCGTGCGTGCGTGCGGATGTGAAACCAGGTGAGTGTGTGTTGGCGTGCGGACGGTCCAATTAAGCCAGAAACTAATCACAGTCCTGTCTGTGAATGTCAGGCTGAAGGTCTTCCAAACCTCGTTCAGCCTCCATCGGACCTCCGTGTCAATTACCCAATTAACCAGACCCCAATTTACTGAGTTTACACATTTACAAAGTACAGTCATCACCAGTAGTAGGTGAGTCAACGTCCTGCATGGTCAAACATTAACTCCAAATGAAAGAGAGAAAGCAGGTCCACAGCATGAGTACAAATCAACTTGGGGTCCTTGACATGAAAATGTTTGAGAACCACTGGTCTATGTGACAAAGCAAAATGCTTACACTTCACCAGAGCTACCGTATAACTCCAAGTCAAGTTCACACACATTAAAACAAACTATTTCATAGTTTGTTGTGAACTCTGAGCTGTTCTTTTTTTAATAGAAACCTCTATCCGTCCCCAGCCCACAAATCAGTACCACTCACAGAGATTACTTTTAAAAAAGCAAGGCTGGGCAATGTAAATATAATGTATTACACTCGTACACGCGCGCACGCGCGCGCGCAAAAGAAGAGGCCTGTTGACGTGCCTGCCGTTGATGTGATGTGAATTCTATTTAGCGAGAGTCGCTGTGTTTGTGTTGTTGCGCTCTGCGTCTCCCCTGTCATCGGCTGTGCTTCTGCATGAGAGGACACAGTGATTTTGAGGAGGGCTCCGCGGAGGCGTCAGAGACGCGCGGCCTCCACTGTTTTGACTGCAGCGCACAGCTGATTAGAGAGCAGAGCTGCGGAGCTGCGCCGTCACGTGTCCCCATGAGTAACAAACCGGAAAGTTGTGTTCGCTGGTCTCGCATTTCCTCCTACTGTATTATGTCCACTCTTTGCACTCTTTGGTATATTTGTCTTTATTTGTATACGAGCGTCTTTATTCATCACGTATAACTCTCGTGGATAATGCTTAACCCATTCTGGGCGGGATCCCCTTTTGGTGTTAGCATCATGTTATGCTTTAGCTATTGAAAAATAGCAGATCTACAAGCTCATAGCGCGCCACCGAGTGGCGCGCTACGAGCTTGTAGGTCTGCTATTTTTGAAAAATCGAAGAACGACTGACATAGAAACATAGCTTTTTTCAGAAAACTGTCAGGATGTAGAAGACATTTTTTAGAATCTGATCTCAGGCCTAAATTGGTTATTACCGGGGTGGTCCAGGGACCTCGGCCTCAGGGTGGTCCAGGGACCTCGGCCTCAGGGTTAGTGATGGAGCTCGTTAAGTTTTATTGATAACGATACATCTTATCAATAAGGCTTATCGAGACGGGTTCTCATCGAGCCCACTATCGAGCATTTTCTATTATTTTGTGGAAAGACGGGAGACAATCAATTCTGAACATAACCAGTATCTTTTTACTAGGGCCTTCAAATACAGTACATTTCTAACAGGCAATAATATTAAAGAAACTGCTAAACTTCAAAGTGTTATTTTGTTGGCAGGTTTCACTACACTTTTAGACCGACATGTTTGTGCCAGCGTGGATGATTACATTTATTTCTTGATCGCCTCTTGCCATGATTGTTTGAACATGACGTCACGGGCCTCTATGCTCGATAACAGGCTTGATAAGCCCAAAACATATTGATAGCGGGTACTCGATAAGCTTGTTATCGGATTTTATCGGGTATCGGTTATCGAGCTCCATCCCTACTCAGGGTGCCCTACTCAGGTCTGTAACTCCTTGAAACTAAAATGTCTGAGAGCCCCCATGGCTTAATTTATGCTTCCTTCTACGGGGTGCATGTTTGGTCCAACGTACTAACAGCCCAATACAGTCATGAGTCCGACAGACTACCCAACCCTAAACCTATAACCTCACAGGAAGCCACAGGTTATAGTTTAAACCTGGTTTAAAACCTTCCACGCATGTCGGGAGACAAGGGTTAGTTTTTATCCTGCCACGGGTTAGTTGTAACCTGCCACACATGTTGGGAGCCATGTCCCCTAAACAAATTAAGTAAAGTAAATGAATAAGTACAAGTTGTACAACGCGTCACAGGCATATTGTGAGCTTGTATACAGGCGTCATTACTGAATCTTATAGAGTACAGTTATGTAGCTTCGTACAGCTGCTATTTTCGGACAACATTGCAAGCTTATCTGCTATTTTTTGCGGCAGCTCAAATCGGGACCGCGCTCACGTGTATTATGTAAATTATTCGCAAACATATACAGTGGCCTATCTGTTTGGTTCTTTTCACCGCGTCCATGCACAGCCTAATTCGATGACTCTTTATTCGAGGTCAGTGAACTCAAATAGTGAGCGGTGCAACCGGTGAAAAGAACGCTCCAACTGGGAAGGAGAACTCAGCGGAACACACATCTCTCTCTGTCTGTGTGTGTGTGTGTGTGTGTGTGTGTGTGTGTGTGTGTGTGTGTGTGTGTGTGTGTGTGTGTGTGTGTGTGTGTGTGTGTGTGTGTGTGTGTGTGTGTGTGTCATTGTTTTGGCATTGTGCATGAAAAGGCACAGGGCTGCTGATCATTAGTGTCAATTGAGCAATTTACGCGCGTGCACACGCACACACACACACACACACACACACACACACACACACACACACACACACACACACACACAGCCCTGCCTTCAGCCTGTTGGAGATGACAAACAAAACAAGGAAGCAACATACAGAAGCGTGCATAGTTGAGATGCATGGTAAATGGTGCATTTATGTAGCGCCTTTATCCAAGGCGCTTTACATAGATTACATTCACACATTCACACACCGGATTAAGCCATGCAAGGTACCAACCAGCACATCAGGAGCAATTTGGGGTTCAGTGTCTTTGCTCAAGGACACTTCGACATGTAGACAAGGAGGAGCCGGGATTCGAACCGGCGCCGACCCATGGATCATTGGACGACCTGCTCTACCTCCTGAGCCACAGTCGCATGGCTCATCAACAGTCCATTGAGGCCTCTGCTTGTGTGTTTTGGGCATCCCCTGGTGGACACATTTGCAGTCACCATGCAGCGGGGATTTTCACCCGTCTGGTCCGAGGACCACCTATCTTCATACGATTGGTCCTCATTAATGAGCATGATATTCTTTTCTACTCGGTCTTTGTCTCATAGGAGGGCTGTGGCGCAGTTCAGAAACCTGTCTGTGTCTCATAGGAGGGCTGTGCGTTCAGAAACCTGTCTGTGTCTCATAGGAGGGCTGTGCGTTCAGAAACCTGTCTGTGTCTCATAGGAGGGCTGTGCGTTCAGAAACCTGTCTGTGTCTCATAGGAGGGCTGTGCGTTCAGAAACCTGTCTGTGTCTCATAGGAGGGCTGTGCGTTCAGAAACCTGTCTGTGTCTCATAGGAGGGCTGTGGCGCAGTTCAGAAACCTGTCTGTGTCTCATAGGAGGGCTGTGCGTTCAGAAACCTGTCTGTGTCTCATAGGAGGGCTGTGCGTTCAGAAACCTGTCTGTCTCATAGGAGGGCTGTGCGTTCAGAAACCTGTCTGTGTCTCATAGGAGGGCTGTGGCGCAGTTCAGAAACCCGTCCACCAGTGACATCATCGATGGGGAATAGAAACGGCACGCTTTTTATTCCTGAAACGTCGCAAGGTGAAACTGGAAGCCATCGTTCTCACGATAATACACAATATTGGAAATGGACGCCCCACCCAGTTAGTATGAATGTGTCCCTTTTATGCCCATATATGGAGTTCTTTTTCAGGCATGCCCACATATGGAGTCTATGCAGGTGTCAGAACAACATTGTGATATCGGAACAGGCCAGCTCCATATATGGAGATATAGAGGTGATCCGGTCCAGAGCCCGGGGCAGAGGATTTTGTGCTGGTTCTGGACAACCGGCCGTCCGACGGACTCGACACCGGGCACTGCGCTCCCTGTGGGGGTGTGGAACGCGTGTGTCGAGTTTGAAGTCGGTCGGGCGAACGGTTCTCGAGTTACGTAAATTACAGACGTATACGTACTGTACACTGACTTGGTGCATTCATCGATAGATGGGTTGAAAAGTGGTGAAGTGGTCCTTTAACTCAGAAGAAGTCTACACAGTTAGAGAATGTAAAATAATGATTTAGCTTCTATCTGTCTCATGGTACCACATCAATACAGCATGGATTTGTGCACACAGTTGTATCCAACGATTACAAAATTCATTAGTAGTTCATTAGTGGTCCATGCACGGGCTCAAATGCTGACAACATTATGGGCCTTGATATGAAATATAGGTTGAAAGCGTTACATTGTGCATTTCTATAGCGCTGTACAGTGCCATGTATTACATTCACGCACGCACAGCCTCTTCGTCTTTCTCCTTTCATTGGCTCTCTGAGATGTGCTTTTAACCCATTCTGATTTTGGTGTTGGCATCATGTTATGCTTTAGCTATTGAAAAATAGCAGATCTACAAGCTCATATCGCGCCACCGAGTGGCGCGATACGAGCTTGTAGGTCTGCTATTTTTTGAAAAATCGAAGAACGACTGACATTTTTAGAATCTGATCTCAGGTCAGAATGGGTTAATCAGACCAGTGTGTGTCCAGTGGAAAACTCGTATGAATCTGATCTCAGGTCAGAATGGGTTGAGCAGAGTATCACACAGCACGTCATTGGTGTTGTTGCGGCAGAAACCTTGTAACTTTTTACGTTTTTCTTTTCTTGAATCCCCCCCCCCCCCCCCCAAATTACAATGACGGCGCACTTAAATTGGCATTTACAGTTTTACTGTTTAGTCATGTAATGTGCACTCTAGTCTAAAGTATAGCAGAGAGCAGAACAAAGGTTGTTCTAAGTGTGTGAGATAGATTTCATCTTCTCCCCTTATACCCTCTCAACTTTCAACCACACAGAACACTTTGATCAACTGTTTACTGGTTTGGACGA
>NC_139716.1:14279382-14301882 GCF_964188405.1 Protomyctophum parallelum | reverse complement strand
ACTGTTGTGTGTCTGTTGTTTGCTTGAGGGGGCTCAGGTTAGCGTAGTGTTATAGGCTACTGTTGTGTGTCTGTGGTTTGCTTCAGGGGGCTCAGGTTAGTGTAGTGTTATAGGCTACTGTTGTGTGTCTGTGGTTTGCTTCAGGGGGCCTCAGGTTAGTGTAGTGTGACCTTTAAAACTCCCTCAATCTGTCTCACTCTATGGACCCATGTCAACATTCAATATGTAGTACTGAGTGTGGGTGTGTGAGAGAGAGAGATAGAGAGAGAGAGAGAGAGAGAGAGAGAGAGAGAGAGAGAGAGAGAGAGAGAGAGAGAGAGAGAGAGACGTGATCTTTTTTTAAATCTTTTGTGATGAATTTGTTGTATTCCTACATATCGCAAGGCACAGGGGAACTTTGCCGATATTCAATATGAATCCTAATCGTATCGTTCTATGGTGATCGCGACACGTACAGAAGGCACAGGGACATGTTCTGTGCTACTGGTGGGGCTCCTCACTGGCAGGTGAACCATGCCGTGCTAAAACAACAAGTGAACCACGCCGTGCTAAAACAACAAGTGAACCACGCCGTGCTAAAACAGTGGCAATACAGACATGTGTTGTGATGGTTCATATAGCATAGCGACAAAACTAGTGCCAAAAATAATTGACTACTCTAAATTAATATAAATAGTGTGTGTGTGTGTGTGTGTGTGTGTGTGTGTGTGTGTGTGTGTGTGTGTGTGTGTGTGTGTGTGTGTGTGTGTGTGTGTGTGTGTGTGTGTGTGTGTGTGTGTGTGTGTGTGTGTGTGTGTGTGTGTGTGTGTGACGGAGAGACAGAGACGAGACAGAGAGAGCAGAGCACTAAGGAGAGAGGCAGACACAGGAGAATAGTGTGATCAAGTGACCAGTTCAGAGGTCATCCATAACGCTCTTGTTTTTGATTGAATTGCCTTTTAACTGCTTTGTAACGGCCGCTCGCTGAAGGGTGAACATTGACCAGGGCTCTGATCAATGGGTGAAAATGATTGGCCGCGCCGGGCCGATCAATAATGACTATATGAGTGAGTAACGCGATAGAATCAATAATGACTTTCAGAGTGAGTAATGGGAGGCACGGGGGCACAGTCGGTAGTTCTGTCGCCCCACAGCTAGAAGGTCCTGGGCTCGCTGGAGACGCTGTGGGCGCTGGAGGCGCTGGGGGCGCTGGGGGCGCGTTCTCTCCTCCGTGTCAACAGTGCCCATACCATAAAGAAAAGAAAGAAAATGTTCTCCCCCTGTGTCCCCTAGGGTATAGGTAAAACAAACAGGCAGTAATCCTGGTCTCTATACTGCCTCCCCCTGGCCAGCCGGGGCGCCTGATGGAGGGGAAAGGAACTGGTTGGAACAACGTGTTCCTTCCACGCGCTATATGTCCAGCCAGGGAAACTAACTACCCCCTGTCGGGTGAAAAAAAAAGCGGCTTGGACTCCTCATGCATTGGAAGGAAGCATGAGGTCAGTCCGTTGCTCTCCCCAGGTTGGCAGAGGAAGTGTAGAGCCCAGGATTATACATAGATAAAGGCACTGGGTCATGGGATATACCTGAGTGAGTAATGTGACAGAATCCCGGAGGTGCATATCGTTGTTGTCTGGTGTAAACCTGGTATGTCCAAAACTGTTACTTTTTTATTCCTTTTTTAAATTATTATTATTACAATTTTTTTAATGTGGTGTGAGTTTGTAGATCAGCTATTTTCTCTACTTTTGCGCGACACTTGATGTATGATGTAGTTGAAAAGTTGAAATGTAGATACGAGGTTTTCCGCCCGACATCAACGACATTCAGATGGATGTTGTTCTCACGTACAACAACGAGACCGGCTTTGTTTCACTGGCTGATCGCTGCTCGCTTCTCACTGCCGGCCAGATGAATGGAGTGTTTGGGTTTGCTGTTACTTTCACTTTCCTTCTGCCCTCTGTGTTTTATTTGTGCTTTTTTTCTCTAAGTCAGCCAGTATGTGTGTGAGGGACCCCCACGGGTCCTTGAGGGGACAGTATGTGTGTGAGGGACCCCCACGGGTCCTTGAGGGGACAGTATGTGTGTAAGGGACCCCCACGGGTCCTTGAGGGGACAGTATGTGTGTGAGGGACCCCCACGGGTCCTTGAGGGGACAGTATGTGTGTGAGGGACCCCCACGGGTCCTTGAGGGGACAGTATGTGTGTAAGGGACCCCCACGGGTCCTTGAGGGGACAGTATGTGTGTAAGGGACCCCCACGGGTCCTTGAGGGGACAGTATGTGTGTAAGGGACCCCCACGGGTCCTTGAGGGGACAGTATGTGTGTAAGGGACCCCCACGGGTCCTTGAGGGGACAGTATGTGTGTGAGGGACCCCCACGGGTCCTTGAGGGGACAGTATGTGTGTGAGGGACCCCCACGGGTCCTTGAGGGGACAGTATGTGTGTAAGGGACCCCCACGGGTCCTTGAGGGGACAGTATGTGTGTAAGGGACCCCCACGGGTCCTTGAGGGGACAGTATGTGTGTAAGGGACCCCCACGGGTCCTTGAGGGGACAGTATGTGTGTAAGGGACCCCCACGGGTCCTTGAGGGGACAGTATGTGTGTAAGGGACCCCCACGGGTCCTTGAGGGGACAGTATGTGTGTGAGGGACCCCCACGGGTCCTTGAGAGGGCTGAGAAACTCGGGCCCCTGTTTTTTTTTACTATTTTGAATAGTTCAAATAGCCGATCTACAAGCTCACAATGTAGATCGGCTTGTTGAACCATTTTTTAAATGTTGTTCAAACTAGTCAAAAAGTCCAGGGATAAGGCTGGCTATTTAGAGGGGTGCTAATGAATCTTGGTTTACATAGAAGTCAGTCAATTGGACTTTTTTTGAGGGGGGCTTACGGGGTGGCTAAGCCTCCACCAGAGGGGGCTAAAGCCATTAAGCCGTTTTAAAGTGGATTTTCATGACAAGCAATTAATTAATCGGTCGGTGCAGTGGCTGTTCAAAGGTAACTCTATACTTAAGCAGTCTATAGGCTATTAGCCCATTTTGGGGCGGGAACCCCTTTTGGTGTTGGCATTATGTTATGCTTTAGCTATTGAAAAATAGCAGATCTACAAGCTCATACCTTCTAGGTCTGCTATTTTAGAAAAATCAAAGAACGACTGACATAGAAACATATAGCTTTTTCAGAAAACTGTCAGGATGTAGAAGACATTTTTAAGAATCTGATCTCAGGTCAAAATGGGTTATAGACCTTTTAGATTGTCTGGCATTGATCCTGCTAAAAAGATTTTGTGCAAATGGACAAGGTTTGTGTTGTTCCACTCCCCCCCCCCCCCCCCCACACACACACAATTCAATTCAATTCAATTCAAAGGGCTTTATTGGCATGAGAAAACATACGTTTACATTGCCAAAGCAGAAAGAACAATACAACAATACAGCAATACAATCAATACGAAAATTATGTACATTTGAGGATCAGAATCTTCAATAGATCAAATTCTATGTACCCAGGTCACTCGATGCAGGTATAGTGCAGGAATATACACAATGATTAGTCTTTAGGGTGGTTGTGTTCCATTTGATATCCTTCTCCTATCACAGCAACTCACAAATGTTGCTGCTGTGTTTGCACATTGTTGTACTTCGCCCAGCAGATATGGGATTTTTTTGTCATTGGTCATGTTTTCAAAATCTCTGTGTGTGGCTGTAATCAGTGGGAAGTATGTGTCTCTGATGTCTTGGTACAATGGACAGATGGTTAGGAAGTGTAGCTCGGTTTCCACTTCATTTTGTGTGCAGTGGGTGCATAGTCTGTCTTCTCTCGGGATACACGTCTGCCTATGACGGCCTTTCTCGATCGCGAGACTGTGCTCACTGAGTCTGTACCTAGTTAAGATTTTTCTTTGTTTTGGGTCGGTCACGGTGCTCAGGTATTCTGCCACTGTGTATTCTCTGTTTAGGGCCAGATAGCATTCTAGTTTACTCTGCTTTTGTGTTGCTTCTTTCCAATGTGTCAGATAGTTTTCCTTTTGCTGTTTTATAATTTGGTTTAGTCCAATGGGTTTTCTATCTCGTGGCTCTGTTTGTGTTTGTGCCCGGAGTTCCAGGGCCAGGTGGCTGAGGGGGCATCTCTCTAGAGTTTCGCTGTGTGTGAGTGCCTTGTTATGGAGTGCATCTAGGTCATTTTCACAAACATTGTTTCCCCAGTTTCCTTTAGAAAATTGCAGAATGCACAATCTGTCAATCTCACAGAGTTCTTCCACTCCAAATAAATACCACCCGTCTATCTGACCATCTGGGTGGACAGCACGCTGAAGGGCACTGGGGGAAAGTAACTAAGTGCATTTACCTAAGTACTGTACTTGAGTACACTTTTGAGGTATTTGCACTTTACTTGAGTATTTCCGACTGGCAATTCTTCTACTCTACACTACTACATCTCAGAGGAAACTAGAAAAGGTGCCCTTCTGGGCACAGGTCTCCACCAGGAGGATAGGAGTGTGTGTGTGTGATGCTTGGCCTGTTGGAGCGCCACCATGAGGCTGATTTGAAAACTGTCGAGTGGCATTTCTTCCAAAGCCTAGTGGGAATATGCATGCACAGTTTCACCACAATCGGACGCTGCGTTGAGTAGTTGTGGCGATTTGTACAAAACGGGTACAAAGCGGGCTATACTCCTGAAAAGTTTAGAAGCCAATCGTAGCCAATGAGGGTGGATTATGAGAAATCAAACAAACCAGTCTTGATCACATGACTATGGAGAGCATGTGTACCGATTTGCGTGAAATTTGGATAAAGGATTAATGTGTTTTACATAATGTCGGCCTCCTGGTGGTGCTATAAAGAGCAGATGTGAAAAATTCCAGACAAAGGTTTTTCCTTGGCCTCTAGGGAGTGTGCATACAAAGTTATCCACAGATTGTGCAGTTAGAGGTAAAAAACACTTTTCGGCCAGTTATAGCGCCACCATGAGGCTGAGTTGAAAATGTTCATTTGGCATTTCTTCCTCGGCCTAGTGGGAATGTGCGTGCACAATTTCACGTAAATCACACGATGTGTTCATGATTTGCAGCATTTTGTTTGAAACTGAGCACTCCTGCGAATTTTGGAAGCCAATCTTAGCCAATCAGGATGGAGTCTGAGAAATCTGAAAGAGCCGTTTCGTTGAATGGCTCTAGAGAGACTGTGCACCAATTTGCGTGATGTTTGGACAAAATCTGTAGGTGTACTGTCCAAAAACTTGTTTTGCGCAAAGCGGCCTCCTGGTGGTGCTATAACAGGCCGTGTTTGCAAAATGTGGCATCGACCAGGTTAACGGTGCCGGAGATTAGCTGTACACACACGGACGGACACACGGACGGACGGACGGACGGACGGAGTGCAAAACATACTCTCTCCCCATGCCTTCGGCCTGGTGGAGACAAATATTGTACTTTTATGTCACTACATTATATGAAAACCTTAGTTACTGACGTAGAAAGTAGAAACAGGTTTTTCAGAAGCCTTCTTTTTTTTTTTTTTATCGTCCTCAGGTTTAACCCATTCTGAAAGGGCACCCATTTTGGTGTTAGCATCATGTTATGCTTTAGCTATTGAAAAATAGCAGATCTACAAGCTCATAGCGCGCCACCGAGTGGCGCGCTACGAGCTTGTAGGTCTGCTATTTTTTTTTTAAATCGAAGAACGACTGACATTTTTTTAAATCTGATCTCAGGTCAGAATGGGTTGATCAGACCAGTGTGTGTCCAGTGGAAACCTCGTATAAATCTGATCTCAGGTCAGAATGGGTTGATCAGACCAGTGTGTGTCCAGTGGAAACCTCGTATGAATCTGATCTCAGGTCAGAATGGGTTAAATGGATTAAGTAAACATTATGTGAGTAAGAGCAAGGTCATAACAATACTTTTTCCACCCCTGCTGAAGGGGGGGGGGGGGGGGGGGGGTGCGTGGCTGATTGAAGCAGTCACACCAGGCCTGAGTCAAACTAATTGAATTCAGAGCCAGGTGTGACGGCACACATTGTGCAGCCATTGAACTAATCGATGATAAACGAGGATAAATCAGCCGTCCTCACAGGGAGACAGAAGCCTCTGTCACGACCAGTCTGTCCTCACAGGGAGACAGAAGCCTCTGTCACGACCAGTCTGTCCTCACAGGGAGACAGAAGCCTCTGTCACGACCAGTCTGTCCTCACAGGGAGACAGAAGCCTCTGTCACGACCAGTCTGTCCTCACAGGGAGACAGAAGCCTCTGTCACGACCAGTCTGTCCTCACAGGGAGACAGAAGCCTCTGTCACGACCAGTCGGCTATCTGCCTTTTAGTGGCGTTTGTCCCCGCGTGTGGCACTGATGCAACAAAGGAACGGTGTGCTGTGCTGTGCTGTGCTGTGCTGTGCTGTGCTGTGCTGTGCTGTGCTGTGCTGTGCTGTGCTGTGCTGTGCTGTGCTGTGCTGTGCTGTGCGTGCGTGCGTGCGTGCGTGCGTGCGTGTGTGCGGTGCGTGCGTGCATGTGCGTGTGGTCTGACGTCAAATGGGAATAAAGAGACCTTTTGACCTACATTCTTGCAGTCGTGGCAGTGTGGCACAAAGATTTGAACACATGCTCAATATTTTTCAAAAACGGCATCTCTGCAACTTACAGCGTGGCACGAATGAGCTTTTAAATATGCCAATAGCCAACATGTACAATGTGGTTAAAATGATTGTGAAGCTGTATTAAATCCATGTTTAATATAGCCCCCCTTCAAAAAATATAAATTTTTTCTCACCCCATGGAGACTTGAATTCATACAATTCTTTGAATATTTAGATTGTCATTACAAAACATTCCGTCATTTTGAAACGATTTGCCGAGGCTGCAAGTTGAAGCCTCTTGACGCGTGTATGTGCCGTGCTTAAGCCATTCTGAACGGGCACCCATTTTGGTGTCAGCATCATGTTATGCTTTAGCTATTGAAAAATAGCAGATCTACAAGCTCATATCGCGCCACCGAGTGGCGCGCTACGAGCTTGTAGGTCTGCTAATTTTGAAAAATCGAAGAACGACTGACATAGAAACATAGCTTTTTCAGAAAACTGTCAGGATGTAGAAGACATTTTTAGAATCTGATCTCAGGTCAGAATGGGTTGATCAGACCAGTGTGTGTCCAGCGGAAACCTCGTATGAATCTGATCTCAGGTCAGACATACAGACGTTTCGGTGAGTCCACAGACAGACAGGGACGTTGTTGCCAAAGGTACGAACGTGAAAGAGCAGGATGGGAGCAGCAAAGAGGCCCAAAGGGCTGCCTCCTTCATGCATTCAACTCCTCCATAGTGAAATATAGCAGCGATGTGCATTCAGCACCGCCGTGAAACCAGCCTCATGAATTGAGCATGGCTTAATGTTTTTATGGCTCATATTTTATGGCAGTATAATATGTATTTTTTATGCCCACTGCGGCACTGCTCTGCGTATGCATACTGAATGGGCACGGGGATTAACCCATTTAGGCTTGACATCGAAATAAAAAAAAAGATCTCCTGAAAGAATATATATTCAAAGATTTGTGCCGCATTTTCACGATTAAAAAAAAATAGCAGACCTACAAGCTCGTAGCGCGCCACTCGGTGGTGCGCTACGAGCTTGTAGATCTGCTATTTTTCAATAGCTAAATTATAACATAATGTTTAAAAGACCAAAAGGGGTTCCCGCACAGAAGGGATTAATGTCATTGTGCGACATTTCTTGCTGATGACTTCGTTGTAATGTACGACGTTCGATTCGACTCGATTTAGCCCTGGATTTGTAAAAATTGTATGAATGGTGCATTCATATGAATATGAGCGCCTTGCGATGTATAATTTACATTCACACATTAATGTCATTCTGCGACATTTCTGCTGATGACCTCGTTGTAATGTACGACGTTCGATTCGACTCGATTTAGCCCTGGATTTGTAAAAATTGTATGAATGGTGCATTCATATGAATATGAGCGCTTTGCGATGAATAATTTACATTCACACATTTTACACACCGACGGCTGAAGAAACTATACAGTATGTGAGGCACCAAAGCTGCTCATTGGGAGCATTTTGACGATATTCAGACGGCGGCCATCTTTCCAGCGAGGCGTCAACTACCAGCCCGTTGACAGCCCGTTCACCCAAACAGAAAGGTCCCATGTCTAATTGTATTAAACAACGTCAAACTCACCAACATTGCAGCTGTGCAATGTCGGGTTATTCCATAAAGGCTCTTTACAACGCTATAAGCTCTGTAGTATTTTATTTGCAAACCGCACAATAATCTCACGTAACAATTAACAAGTGTTAGTAGCAGTGTACACAAACTTCCCTCGTATCCGCTGCACCGACGTCACATCCGTTTTAACCTTAAAGACATATCATGCATTCAACCATATCAATACCATACAAACATGCAAAAAGCTTGAATTATCCTCCTCCTATCTGCAAAGTTAGACTTGTTGTGAGCTAAACTTCCTGTCGAGAAATTCCTTGCAGGTGATTATTGGAGTTTGGAAGTAAAGCAACCTCATGCTGCCCGCCTGTGTTATGTGCAAATAGCAGACCTACAAGCTCGCGACAATGACACTTTATCCAAGGTCAGGTGTCCTTGCTGTTTTAAAGCACTTTTAGGCTTGTGAAATTTTAAATTGCGTTATAGATAAAAGAATTATGATTGCTCCACATTATGACATGTATTAACATTTAACACTGCATGGCCACCAGCCAGCTTCACTCACATAGGGCTGCCTTGCCCAAGGGCACCTTTGGACAGAGGCATTCAAGGAACATGCATTTAAGCTAAGTAGCACTCGGATATAACGTGCTGCAGAATAGCGCAGTTTAGAGTGTGTGTGTCTGTGTGTCTCTGTGTGTGTGTGTGAGTGCGCGTGTGTGTGTCTGTCTGTGCCCGGCTGTCTATTGCAGCACGTACCCAGCGTGTGCGTGTGTGTGAGTGTGTACGTGGGCTGGGAAGCCATGTCGTTATGATCGATCGGCCCGTCTTGAAGGGTGTCGTCTCCAACTGGCATAGATTTCAGACCCAGACAAAAACAACCCACCAGACAGTCCAGCCCGCCAGGTTTGGGTCTTTGGTTCTGAAGCACAACAAATCATATCAGTGGAGCAGCAGCACGCATGCATTAACCTGTCTGAATCCTGTCGGGACAGAAACCTGGTATCTTTTGCATCTTTCGACTCCTTTCAACTTTTCTTTTTCTTTGTGTATATTGCCCTCTACTTCTTCGAACAGTGTCACAAAGAAACCTCACATCTTGTACTCCTTTTTTTTAGGTTAAGTGCGTCTGATTTAATAGATATAACCAATGAAAAGTATAACAAGAGCTCACGCTCACACAAATAATAACTACATTGCATCCTTTCTTTTTCAATTTGTTTTGGACATATGATGTTTCCACCCTGTCTTGGATGTTTAGACCAAAGCCAAGGACATGAAACGAGGCCAGACAGGAGTACGTACTGACAATGATTTCACCAAGATAGGCAAAGAGAGTCACAGAAATCCTCCATAGTACACAACATGGATGATGTCATGTAACATCACACCTCTGGGTGTAAAGGTTGTTTTTTTGAGGGGCCCTACTGTATATATGCCCAGCTTTCTGGGTTTGTGTAAACACATACAGACATTGAAGACAAGAGTTAAGACGGAAAAGTGTGATTGGGATGCCATAGGTCAGGGAGGGGCAACTTTGACGATGGAGATCGAGGGCCACTATATTTCCACACTCACTCCAGAGGGGCCACATTGCATACTGTCGTAGCAAAAATAGGCTATATTTGCTATTATTTGAATTGAAATCCTGAATTATTTCTTGCCATTTTTGCATTGCAATCCTGAAAATAACCCTTTTTATTTCATTCTAAATGCATTTAGTTATAGCTATGTTAACTTTGCAAACTAAATCCAAATATATTGTGTTATGATTCTTATCTAACTGATTCTAATCTAAGTACTTGGACCCTCGTCTGGTTCTGGTGTGTGACGACCCGGTTGACATTTCCATGGTTCGGACAGACGGACATACGGGCAGGCCTGCTCCGGGAGAGAGATTAACATGACACGGAGACTTGGTCACATCAATACAATCACAAGGTTTATTGTCTTACAGGATCATATATATGCTTGCATACTTCGTGTCCTACTGACGTCACTGACTAGACATCACAATCACTGCTGCAGCACGCGGCCTTCAGCGTTCCCCTAACAGACCTAGGGAATGTTACAGTTCAGTGCACCATACACATATATCCATACACATATATAAGTACATTGCATATTCACGTACAAGTACCTGTTATCAGTACACAGCCTGTTGGATATTACAACAGTCCACTCTTTGGCCTTGAAAAGGACATCAATCATCAATCAATCAATCAATCAATCAATCAATCAATCAATCAATCAATCAATCAAGTGCTGTGGTTATAGTGCGGAAAAAGTGTACAATCACGTATTGATACCAAAAAAACCTGGACTCCGCCAGGGAAAATTGTAATCAAGCTTCTCTTAATATGATCTCTTTACTTAATCAATAATCATTGATCAATCTCTGAGCAAGCACGCGCACGCCACCTGATTGTACACGAAATACAGATGGAGAGAGATAGATATAGATAGTAGAAACACAGGAAGGAAAGAGGGGAAGAAATCAACAATATATCTATACAATATATAATATATCTATACAATATGTACACAATTTGAAAATACTAAGGATGTGGGGATAGGAAAGGGTACATTATAATATCACATTACTGTAATATCACTTCAGATCACTGATCATTTACACTTAACATTACCTCGTGTCTAATTTCAACACTTCCCGGATCAGTCCTTTCTCATCTATTCTTGATTAGCAGAACGCTCTCTGAGCAGTATGTTATGACTCCGTCCTCAGTTATGCCTTATCAGGCCATGTTGTTGCTCTGTCTGGAATGAAAGTACAGCATGTCTAACTGGATTACATCAGGCAGGACTACACTAGCCTACCTTTACCTAAGGGAAACAATTGCCTTACTAATTGACATTTCTGACATTTATAACTGACGTTTCTTTTATACCGCTCAACACCACTCTTTTATACCTGATCTTGCCTGCCTTCCTTATCTCCGGAGGCCCTGTGTGAGTGTATAACAACAGTGTATAATAACAGCAAAGAAACACATGTTTTACATTGAGACACAAGAAACAAGCCACCAGTCATTAAACCAATAAAAAGAAAATGTTGCAAACCGTCCAAGAACCGAAACATTACAATAAAATATTCCAAACGTCCAGGACCCTATTCCAAACGTCCAGGACCCTGACAAGACAATGTTCCAATCGCCCAGGACAATGACATTACTAGAAAATGTTCAAGAGCGTACCATGTTCACCTCACGACCCTAATCCACGTCACTGGAACCGATAGTTCATGGCCCAGAACCAACAGATCTTCATACTGGCAACCGCGCGCAATTGTCCCGTACCGAATCCATATCAGATAGCGCGCATGTGCCCATGAGGCCGCGTTGATGATATATCCATAAAAGTTGCGCGCGAACAATCTCGCGCACATCCTGACCCAGGACTTGTCTCATAAAAGTCTGAGCAAAAACAGTTCTCCGTCACAATGTGACTAGGATCCTATTCCCCTCATGAGTTCAGGATCCGGGTAATCTGAACATGGGACGTCGTTCAAATGGCACACTTGCATCTGGTCTCCTAGACCCCCCGCTGGGCCGACGCCGACCCTCCTGGCCTGCGGTCCGACATGTGACCTGTCAGATACAGACCCTTGCAGGACGCGGTCTGCGTCCGGTGTAGGCCGTGGCTGGTCTGGCCCTGATGCAGACATACAGGGGGTCTGCAGCACCGACGTGATGGTCTGGCCCGCACCGACGCGATGGTCTGATGTAGGCCGTGGTGGTTCGACCCTGATGTAGCGTCCGCTGTAGGCCGTGGGCTGGCCCTGACGTGTCATCCGATGTAGGCCGTGGTCTTGGCCCAGCTGCAGCATCCGATGTAGGCCGTGGTCTGGCCCTGATGTCATGGTCGGGTGGACCCTTGCAGGCAATGGGTGCTGTTCAATGCCCGAGGCCATCTCCCAATGTCCCCGGCTGACCGCTTAAGCCCGCTGGACCTGGTGCATACCAGGGCTGGGTCTGGAGAACCTTTCTGCATTTTGCAGGCTGCTGTGTCCTGTGGAAAAACTTGGAACAGCACAGGGTCTCCCCCCCCCCAAAACAAAGAATACACACGCATACTGTGTGTGTGCGTGGGGGCCTATGCCCTGTCTTCATTGGGTTTTCTTAATCACTATGCCTCCAATTGATCCATCACCCATCCAAGAGGACTACTAATATAATACAATTAAAATTCAAAATGTGTATTTTTGAGCATGTTGCGTGGCGCGTCTCATACTTACCGCCCGTGACCCCTGAACACTGGTGCTCTCTGGACCTCTGCCTCGTGCTGCACACCTGCTCTGTGTAAACAATTGCTAACGGCCCACTGTGTTCTTGATAAGACACCGGGCCTTGCTTTTTCACAACAACCATATACGCTCAGAGGGCCTTCTCCCAAATTCTTTCAAACCAGAAGCCCAAACACACTTGTTATGGATTAATCTTTCAGACCATATTGCGTCATACATCCATCTTCAAATACCATTTGTATTTGCCCTCTTGAAACACAATTAAACAGACACATTTTGTACAAACGGCGGTGGGGGACATAAAAACATGAATGATGGTTTTTCAGCATGTCTCAGGTCTGGTCCCGCATGAACTGCATTCCTGACTGCTTCTGTGCGTTTCTGTGAAGGAATATAATTAGGGTTGAATATAATTAGGGTTAACTTTACTCACCCACTCTTAACCACGCTTGTGAAACACAACGTGGTTTTATCACAGACAGTCAACTCTGTACTGCTGGCATGAACCCTTCACCCACAACTCTATTGCTTAACCATATTTTTCTCTGGTCCTTTATAGCTTGACAGACGTACCTTACTTAATTTTGCTTTTCTCCCCTGAATAACACTTCATTTATGTCTGTCTAAACACTCCGCTATTTATTTATTTGACCTGAATATGCACTTCATTCCCTCTCCACAAAACATGCGTCCATGCTGTGGAATGACAAGAAGAGCACGTCCAGGCAAAATCTAAAGCCTTCTCTTACCTGAACACTTCTTCTCTCACACAACTGGGGTTTTTACTCGCTTACTTAGTAATTAAATACAAATTATTTCCGGCCTAATAGTGCACTGATTATATTACTACTCAAAACTTGCACACCTATCCTAATGGTGCACTGACGCACCCCCTATCTTCTCTAAGTTTACAATAACATTGTCCCAAAAACACCACAACAAAATCGTCTCTCTTTGAACGATTTATTCGTGAGCATCGCTTTCTGCTCCTTACCAGGTGTCATACTACTGAGTGGGACATGTTGTATAGGGTGTGTGTGCTGTAGTCCTGTATTACTTTTAAAACCACTGTCTATTGTCCGAATGTTGTGGTCATTATTTGTCCTAATTTGACATTCACTTACTTGCCCTATCCGGACTTTATAAGACTAAAGTTGGCCTAATCCGATAAAACACAGTTACTTGTCATTCACTATTGACTGGGCCTATAGGATCTATTGGTTTTTATTCCTCCTTACTCCTTATCTAGATGGAGTTCCCTTCCGAATGAATTACAGCTTGAGCTTATTTAAACTGCGCCAAAATTCTGCAGAAACATGGGCTAATTACTTGACTAATGATCTTCGCTTTCCTACGAAAATGTCAGATCTACCCTGATGCACACACGTATGTGTACGCGCGTACGTACACGCACCTCCCTTTTTACCCAGGCCACTCTTACTAGACAAAACATTTCCCTGTTGTCTAGCTTTCTGTGTGTGTGTGTGCGCGTGTGTGCGTGTGCACGTGCCTCTGAGCTGCTCTAACTCTAAATGTGAACAAACTTGCCACACTTTTCCGAATTCCACCAGAAAACTGGTAACATCGATATTTAACCTTCCCTTTCTACATTGTACTCCGCTGTTGCTGTAGATATGACTCCCAACACCGCCTGTAGTCACGTGATGGAAGTGACATTCAGAAGTGTCATGCAAAACAACACAAATGTTCATTGTTCAATTGAGTGTGCTCTCAACACACAAAAAAACCGCATGTGTCCCCCCACACAAAGTTGTGTGTCCCCAAGTTCAGCGCCAAAACAAATGTTCAGTGGTAAAACTCCATAGACTGTCTTTCTGCCGCTCCTCTTAGCACAAAAGAAAAGGTCCAGGTACATTGTCTTTCTGGCTGGGTGGGTGCTCTGGCTGGGCTGTTGACGATCCAGCTTTTAGACGATTACAGAATGGGAAGGATGAATATCATTAATACTTTGGGTTTTTTAATGTGGCAGTTTTACTAACATAAAATGTTGACTAAACACTTCCTCTTAGTGTGTGTGTGGGTGAGTGTGTGGTCGTGTGAGAAATCTACACACATGGAGTGCTTACTGACTGCACCTTAGAATATGACATTGACCTACCAGGCCGGCTACGCCTGGAATATAAACTGTCCTCCCTGAGTCATATCCATTATAGTTTAATTTGATAAACTCCCTATATGCTTCAGGCCTGCCTGATTCCTATTCAACTCAACACACCCCCCCCCCCCTCCATATAGGGACACTAAATATGGGATCATGCATTTGGTGCAACTTAAAGGGCTGTGTAATGAAATGTATTTGACTGGAACTCCACCAAAATACCGCATTATACACTGAATAATGACTAATTTTCACTTAGGTAATGCTTACATTTGTTAATACCTACTACTTAACCTGGCCAATTTGCGCTATTCATTTTATTTATTTATTTTTCTTAGTGCATGCGGCCCTTCCGGCCATACGAGCTTGTAGATCTGCTATATATATATATACTGATCGCTTAGTTGGGTGCCTAAATGTTCTATCCATAGTGACTTTTTGGCCACTGTCCTACTACAAGGAGCAGTGTAATATAAACACACAGAATAGCTCTGTTCTGCTGACGTACCAAACGTCTTTTCCCAACTCTGTCAAGTCACCAGAACTACACCAGTCACCCTCTCAAACAAGTTGACTACAGTGAATGCGGCCCGTTTCCTTCATTTTTTTTTTTCTCTGCAGATCTATTTTACTCCTGATGAATAGCCTCGCTCGTTACATAGTAATGTACCTGACCTAGCCAATGTGCCTATATTTTACAGCTGAATGAGGCCATACCGGCCATTACGAGCTTGGAGATCTGCTCTTTTGCTGCCTACATTAAGGTCCTCTACTTAACTAACCTTGAAGTATTTGTACATATCCTGTCCAAAATTGCCCTGGTCACTTCATTTCTTGATACATACTACAGTGCCCTGCCGGGCATAATGAGCTTGTAGATCTGCCCTTTTGGTGCCTACATTGATTTGAAGTATTTGTACTTATCTTGTCCAATTTGCCCTTGTAGCACTATTTTCTTTATCACAGACAGTGCCCTGCCGGGCATAACGAGCTTGTAGCTCTGCTCTTTTCTTTACTTTTTACTAGGCCTACTTGGCAACCTGTCACTATGCACGTGACTAATCAGCTCCTAGATTAATAATGAGTTTCACTCTGACTCTACACCAACTATTTAGTGTTCCTAGTAAATACTCCTGTATTGTTTGTTCACTCCTGAACTTTGGCCCAATGCCACATAGATTATTGGCCAGTTACAGCATTTTCTCGTCATTAATTAATATACTGGGTTCCTGATGCGTTTTCAATGAGTAATACTAGCTCTCTGAGAGCTTCATTTGAGTGTCTAAGCATGTCTTTGACCTTGGCTATATGAGATAAGAGATAACACGCTCCGTGAAAGTCAGGGAGTAACTCTCTAGCTGTGTGGGGGTAGATTATAAACAAATTGTCTGCGTCTGTGAGAACAGAGCTAGGCATTCTCTTCTGATAAAAGCCTGTGTGCTGATGAACGGTATCTCCAAGTTACCATGGATACGCCAGCCATTTCGCCCTCCCGTCTATAACCTCTTGGCCCAGTCAGAATCTCGGGGAGTGCTCCTCTCTGGTGATAAGGTTACCATGGCTACGCCAGCTTCAGCGCTCTCTCGTCCATGGCCCGATGTGCGGAACAGAAAAGATGAGTTCTACGTCTCGCAACCGAAAAAACCGAAACCCCCCCCCCAACAAAACATTATAGCACTTCTAATCCTTACTTTGAGGCTAACTTTTTATTATTATTTATATATGGTCAATTGATTCTTAACAGCTCACAGGGCAGGCTAACTAGACACATTGAAACTTTACTCTAGTAAAACATTAGATTACTTTTACTGCCTTAAATAACCACCACATATAGCAGCCTCTGCTGCCTTCTTTATATTCATATTTTGGCTATTTTCCTTCTTAATACTCATATTTTGGCTATATGAGACTTCTATCTACATGCCTTGTAACTAGGCTGGACAATCTATTTCAATTAGGCTATTTGTGCCGCTTGTAGATCGGCTATTTTGCACACTCATGTAAGTGAATGAAACCCGAACCTCACGTCGGTCCTTACTGAATACTGATTCATATTTCACTTAAGCAATCCACCAGCCCCCTCAGATTGGAGGTTGATTTAGTGTGTGATAACCACATCAGCTTGACTACATACCGTGCATTACCCTGCATTAATTCACAAACTGCTTGCTACTGTATTAACTCAACTCCCAGGCTGTAGCTCAGCAGAAACCAATGCATTACATGAAAGACACCAGAGATGCCACTCTTATGTGCCCACCTCTTACCATCACCCTGGCATAATGGATGA
This sequence comes from Protomyctophum parallelum, assembly GCF_964188405.1. Taxonomy (NCBI): domain Eukaryota; kingdom Metazoa; phylum Chordata; class Actinopteri; order Myctophiformes; family Myctophidae; genus Protomyctophum; species Protomyctophum parallelum. The sequence continues at coordinate 14,285,047 of NC_139716.1, read as the reverse complement.
CCGTGTCCTAACAACTGTGGTACACTTTCATACACATGAGCACCCCACTGCTGGGGGGAGCTTGAACTTCGACTGCCCATAGCCGAACTACTGTGGTACTTAAGCGTGTCTGGGAACCTCGACATCACTTTTCATAAACATGTGCACCCCTCTACTGGGGGTTGCTTCAACTTTGACTGTCCATAGTCGACAAGACACAGAACACAACAAAAAACATAGACGCCACATGGAATGCACAACGATGTCTGTTCACACACCAGCCCTTATCTAGTACCTTGAAATGGGTACCTAAAATCTAGCAGTGACTTTTGACTTTGACCAGAGTGAATTACTGTATGCTGTGGGAACACGACCACAGTCTTTAATACGCTATATCTCAGAAACGTAAATACGCTATAACTCAGACACGTATCCTGCTAGACAACATCATAGCAGATTTATAAAACAACAGGCAGAACTCACAGCTGTTGTGCGGGGCGTAAGGCCTCGTCCCGGCTTCTAACCTAGCTGCGTGATACAACACTAGGCCACTGACCTGCTTCAAGGAACAGTGTAATAACCAACAGAATAAATCTGTTCTGCTGAACGTACCAAACGTCAGGCTTAATATGGACTCCAACCATATCGCTGCGTGGAAACCCCGACGCAGTCTTTTTCAACAGAATTAATCTGTTCTGCTAATGAACCTTCATTAGGCTTACATATGGACTCAAACCATATGCGCTGCTTGAACACAAACAGTCTTATCTCAAAAAAAGACAATAACAGACTGAAGTAATTAAAGCGGGTCATGTTTGCATGTTTGGAAGTGTAACAGCTGAAATCAATAATATATCGGTATTCTGATATTAACCTGTGGGCTGCATTAAGTGAAGGTGGGGGCCGCCAGTTGCCCATGTGTGCCATATGTTGAGCATCACACATAACCATATGGGACCCACGTCGGCGTGCTGGCTGGGCCACTGTGCCACAGGGGGGGGGGGGGGGGGGGGCATCCGTCGTATACATGTGACTGGTAGAGAGATGTCAGACAATGCCCCAGAGATATAATGCTTATGCTACGGCCGTGGTGGTTGTATGATAATAAGAGGATTGGCTGATTTTTGGCTTTTTGGACTGAAAGGCTTTCAGCTTTCAGGAAGTATAGCCGGGAATACACGCATATTTGCATATTATAACCGCATCTATTAACCCATTTTACGCAGGAACCCCTTTTGGTGTTAGCATTAGGTTATGCTTTAGCTATTGAAAAATAGCAGATCTACAAGCTCATAGCGCGCCACCGAGTGGCGCGCTACGAGCTTGTAGGTCTGCTATTTTTGAAAAATCGAAGAGCGACTGACGTAGAAGACATTTTTAGAATCTGATCTCAGGTCAGAATGGAAAACTGTCAGGATGGAAAGACATTTTTAGAATCTGATCTCAGGTCAGAAGGGGTTAATAGACCTCCAGAGACACACGCGGTCCTCTGACATGCAGAAAGACTCCTGTGGCTGTGCCGTTTCTTGGTTGGACAAAAAATCCTTTCAATCTCACTATACTATTTGCTGTGAAATCTATAAGTACTGGACCCTCGTCTGGTTCTGACAGACGGGATGGGTGGTGTGTGGTTCTGGGTGGTGTGTGGTTCTGGGTGGTGTGTGGTTCTGACAGACAGGCTGGGTGGTGTGTGGTTCTGGGTGGTGTGTGGTTCTGACAGACAGGCTGGGTGGTGTGTGGTTCTGGGTGGTGTGTGGTTCTGACAGACAGGCTGGGTGGTGTGTGGTTCTGGGTGGTGTGTGGTTCTGGGTGGTGTGTGGTTCTGACAGACAGGCTGGGTGGTGTGTGGTTCTGGGTGGTGTGTGGTTCTGGGTGGTGTGTGGTTCTGGGTGGTGTGTGGTTCTGGGTGGTGTGTGGTTCTGGGTGGTGTGTGGTTCTGACAGACAGGCTGGGTGGTGTGTGGTTCTGGGTGGTGTGTGGTTCTGACAGACAGGCTGGGTGGTGTGTGGTTCTGGGTGGTGTGTGGTTCTGACAGACAGGCTGGGTGGTGTGTGGTTCTGGGTGGTGTGTGGTTCTGGGTGGTGTGTGGTTCTGACAGACAGGCTGGGTGGTGTGTGGTTCTGGGTGGTGTGTGGTTCTGGGTGGTGTGTGGTTCTGGGTGGTGTGTGGTTCTGGGTGGTGTGTGGTTCTGGGTGGTGTGTGCTTCTGGGTGGTGTGTGGTTCTGGGTGGTGTGTGGTTCTGGGTGGTGTGTGGTTCTGGGTGGTGTGTGGTTCTGGGTGGTGTGTGATAATCCAGTATTCCTTCGTTGCGGCGACGGGCCCGGGAGAACAATAACACGACACCAGACAGTATCACGCTAAAGGTTCACACAGTTTATTACACAAACAGGAAACATATATAGTGCTGGATCATAATGACGTGACAACAAGATATGAGACAAAATAACGTGCCTACGGCAGCAAGGCTGACCTTGCTGTCGCTGAGATTTATCTCGTAGCCTATATCTATAAAGTATGCTACAGTACAGGCAGTACACAATACATATCAAGTACACTAGTGTCTCAAGTTCAAGTACATTGACTTAGATGTACATCATGGGCAACTCATGATTTATAACACTATTGAAATAACGGGTCAACCCTATGTGCCCAGAATTTGGGGTTTGTGTGAAACACAAACATTGGTTTGTGATTGGCTGATCACCCCATAGCGATGGTTTGATTGGCTGAAGCGAAATTGAAGACAAAAGTGAGGGCAGAAAAGTGAGGAGGCAAATTGGCCAGAATGAGATGATGTATGATGATAAGAGCACCCCTCACTTCACACGGGTGTGATTTTTTAACCCATTCTGACCTGAGATCTGAGAGTTTTTCGTTGCCACTGTCGCAAATTCGCAATATTGCTTGCTCTGGGTGGATCTTTGTTGGTTGTAAAGTGTCTTGAGACAACTCGTTGTGATTTGACACTATAATAAAATTGAATTGAATTGAATTGAAAATCAGATTCTACAAATGTCTTCTACATCCTGACAGTTTTCTGAAAAAGCTATGTTTCTATGTCAGTCGTTCTTCGAATTTTCAAAAATAGCAGATCTGCAAGCTCATAGCGCGCCACTCGGTGGCGCGCTATGAGCTTGTAGATCTTCTATTTTTCAATAGCTAAATCATAACATAATGCTGACACCAAAACGGGTTCCCGCGCAAAATGGGTTAAATTGTATGAAATGAGATTGTTAGGCTAACATACGTACAGTAGGAGAAGGAGTGAGCCGTAGGCTAACATACGTACAGTAGGAGCAGGAGTGAGCCGTAGGCTAACATACGTACAGTAGGAGAAGGAGTGAGCCGTAGGCTAACATACGTACAGTAGGAGCAGGAGTGAGCCGTAGGCTAACATACGTACAGTAGGAGAAGGAGTGAGCCGTAGGCTAACATACGTACAGTAGGAGCAGGAGTGAGCCGTACGTACAGCCGTACACCCACTCAAAAAACAGGAGGAAGACTGTTGAAACGTTGCTTCTCCTTTTAATCCATTCTGACCTGAGATCAGATTCTATAAAACGTCTTCTACATCCTGACAGTTTTCTGAAAAAGCTGTGTTTTCGTTCTTCGATTTTTCAAAAATAGCAGACCTACAAGCTCGTAGCGCGCCACTCGGTGGCGTGCTATGAGCTTGTAGATCTGCTATTTTTCAATAGCTATAAAGCATAACATGATGCTTACACCAAAATGGGTTAAAATGTATCTCACGATTTTTTTAAACCCATTTTTTTCACCCAGTGTCAATTATCTAATGTAATCCTGGGCGTTACACACCCCCTCTGCCAACCTATAGGGAGAGCAACAGACTAACCTCACGCTTCCTTCTATGCATGAGGAGTCCTTTACACCTGACAGGGGGGAGTTTCCCTGGTTGGACGTAGCGCGTGGAAGGAACACGTTATTTCCAACCAGTTCCTTCCCCCTCCATCAGGCGCCCCGGCTGGCCATATTGTTTTTCTCCCCATGTCTCCTATACCCCCCCCCCACATGGTTTAATAACTGTGTCCGGGTCCACCCTTTGAGTCATTTAGTGCTAAGTGAGCAGGCATGCACACACACACACACACACACACACACACACACACACACACACACACACACACACACACACACACACACACACACACACGCACCTGCATGCATGTATGCACACACTAATTATTGTACAGTGCAACAGAATATTAAACACCCAACCGCACGCACGCATACACACACACACACACACACACACCAACTGCTCCTGATGAGCAGAATGGTGTCTTCATTGACTTGCCTCTGCCGCCCGTCTCTGTGTGTGTGTGTGTGTGTGTGTGTGTGTGTGTGTGTGTGTGTGTGTGTGTGTGTGTGTGTGTGTGTGTGTGTGTGTGTGTGTGTGTGTGTGTGTGTGTGTGTGTGTTGTGTGTATTGTGTGTGTGTGTGTGTGTGTGTGTGTGTGTGTGCGTGTGTGTGTGTGTGCGCGCGCACACCGTGGCATTAGCACCACGTGCATGTGTGTGTGTAAACAGCGTGTCTGTGTGGCGTGGCCCATACCAATGGGGGGGTGAATGTTAAGTACTTCGTAAAGTGCTTTGGAATGGTATGAAAGAATGAAAAGGTGCTGTAAAAATGCAGTCCATTCATCATTTAAGTCCAGTTACATACACGCAGCAGTCAGTCGCGCGTGGGCGCACACAGTGTGGGACATAATATAAGGTTTAGACCCTATGCCATTCTGAACGGGAACGCATTTTGGTGTCCGCATCATGTCGTGAAAAATAGCAGATCTACAAGCTCGTAGCGCGCCACCGAGTGGCGCGCTACGAGCTTGTAGGTCTGCTATTTTTGAAAAATCGAAGAGCGACTGACATTTTTTAGAATCTGATCTCAGGTCAGAATGGGTTATACAATGTGCATCACGGCTTACGGTTACACCTCAGCCACCTGTTTGTTATTCTCTTCTCTTCTCTACAGTGAGCGGCACAATGTTCTCTCTGAGGTTTCCTTCCTTTATTTACATTTGACTTCCACGGTCCCTATCTCTGCTGTCTGGCTTCACTCTGCTCTCTCTCTCTCTCTCTCTCTCTCTCTCTCTCTCTCTCTCTCTCTCTCTCTCTCTCTCTCTCTCTCTCTCTCTCTCTCTCTCTCATTCAAGGGTGGCCAAGCGCCTCTCTTTGATGCAACAGGTTGCCAGGTTGGGCCATTTGAAGTGATCAACAGAGTCGATTTAAATGCAACCGCCGTTATTATTAACCATTCCAGTTTTGTCGTATAATTTCGATAAATGAACTTACTACCTAAAGTAATATTTTCACTAAGTCAAGTAAAAAGCTATTGTCTCATACAGTAAAGGCTCTCTCTCTCTCAAATTCTAAGAGACAGGGAGCATTTACGATTCACACCTGAATCCAAGGCCATTGTTCTAGAGCCTTTGAAGCTCTCTTCCCTGCGGTGGAGGGGAATTTTCCATTTGGCTACTTTTGGGCAGACTTAGAAAGGCCTGGGTTCTCATTTCCAATATTCCACAGTTTAAACTGAATGACGTTTACAATCTGTCACTATAGAAAATAATGAGACGCTATAACCATTAATAGTGAGTTCAATTTGTCTCCTTTAAAATGTACTATAAGAATATAGGGTTTCGCTCCACCGTGTTAATTTACCTCTT